>NC_141910.1:19307500-19607750 GCF_057802395.1 Ceratotherium simum simum
CCACATTATACAGGCATTCATGCAAGAAATGTTGGATTCCACCTCAGTCTATCCAAATTTTGTGCAACCTATATGTTTAAATTTGTGTGTTCACTAAAGGTAGGAGCCAATATTTTCCACCTAATATTCCTCTCACAGCCTTGTTCTTCCAGAAAGGCCTGTGAATACTGAATGCACTTCTCTGAAATGAAGTCTAACTTTTGTGGTCCTCTCTGGAATTAGCATTTGGGGTATTAGCATTTCAAGAACGGTGTAGTCATATGAAACTGAGCATTAGGAGAAATCCACAAGGTTACCAAAACAGAACAAGAATTATGTTTAGTTCAGTTCATTAAGCATGATTAAAGTCTAAGTATCAGAAATAGCTCATGAACTCTTCTAGTATAAATATGTAAGACAGCCCTAATCAGAAAGAACTCCCCCAAAATCCATCTACCAGAGAATCTCAATTACAATAACATATCTCTGTGACTATATGTGGTTACACCAAAGATTATCATTATTTTTAAAATAAAATATGTGCATATGATTACGTACATTTATCTGTGAAGTTGTGAGTTGCTTGGGGCCACTTGTAAAGGAAGGCTGACAGAATAAAATCAATGATGCATTGCACTAGATGTATAGCAAACCTTAGTCATGGTTTTAAATTAAGTCCCAGAGAGGCTTTTTTCTTCAATGTGTATAATTTCAGAGTAAGCAATGTCTATGTGCTCATCTAGTGGAAATCCATTAAGACAAGAAGTCCTAACCCGAAGCCCATAGACCTCCCATGGAAGACTTCCAGGCAGCCTGTTTTAACAATAATTGTGTTTATGTACATACTTGCACTTTCTCCCCTGAGGATAATGTCCAAAAATTTTCATCAGATTCTCAAAGGGGTATGTGATTTTTGTAAAAGTTTGAGAACCACTGCTCTAGGAGATGTTCACAGGGCTAGATGGAAAAACCAGGACTGGAAAGACCTTAAAGATCATGGAGTCTACACTCTAACTCAGCACTGAGAGCCAATGGTCCTCCAGACATTATTTCAGTTGTTATAAATGGAGGCGGCCAGCTAGAGACTTCGTTCTATCAGAAAGTTCTTGATCAATATATAAATATATCATATAATATATAAACCAATATAATTTCCCTTCAATTTCCACTCATGTTTTGTCTCGTTCTGGAGCCTCCGAAGAGCCATTTTAACTACTTGAAGCAAGACTGATTCTCCCCATGTTTTCTCTCTTCCACAGCTTAACACTCCTATTCCTTCTATCATTTCTCAAGAATGTTTCAAAATAATATTTTTTATGATGATAAACTCAAATCCATTGGGTGGCATTTTTTATTTATAAGGCAATTGTACTGGTATCCGCTAGTGAAATAGAAGCGATGACCTCCTTGAATACAGGCTCCTCCAGGGCAAGGATGTTATCTGAATCTTCCCTGTCTTGTTCTTTCCCAGCTCTACACGACGTATGGCACATGCTCAACACTCAGTCAACGCTTAGTGAATTAAACTGAATTGTTCATTAGTTACTGTTCCACCAATATTCCAACAGACAAACTGCAACTTCCCAAACTACCCTGCCTCCTGAATATTAACCTATCTATTGGTAACTTTTCTTTTTCTTTTTTCCTTCATGAATCCTTTTTCCATATATGCCTTACTTGTGGACATACTTCAGATCCTCATATCACTTTCCACGTTTTCCTTAGATAATTCCTTTCACCTCCATGATTTGAATTATCACCCACACGCTATGAAATTTGTGTCTCTGGATCTCTTCTTCGGTGTTTAGACTTGTATGTCCAACTATCTGCTAAACCCTCTCCATGCAAATATGTCCACCTCACCAAGCAAGTCCAAAGCTAAACTCTTCATCTCCCCACCAAACTTCCTACTCATTCTTCTTTGTTCTTGATCCTAGTAAGTATAACCCCACCCATCCATGGTGTAAACCTAAGAACCATCCATGACACCTCTCTTTCTCTCACCACCTCCCCATCCAATGAGTCATCAAGTCGTGTCTATTTTTACTCCTAAATAGTTCTCAAATAAATCTCTCATTTTTCATCTTAGTGATTGCTTAGTGATTGCTGTTCTTGTCCTAGCTTTAAAGAGTTCAAGTTACATCACTCCCCAGCTTTAAAAGAGTTCCATTCCACTAGAACATAAGTTCCATGGGGACAGGAACTGGTGTCAGTTTTGCTCATCATTGCATCCTGCATATCAAGCACAGCGCCTGACACGTGGCTGGCACTCAGGAAATGTTTGCTGAATGAACAAACAGCTCCCCACTGCCTACAGAATACAATCTGGGGTCTTCAGTCTGGTATACAAAGCCCTTCATAGTCTACTTCCTGGGAACCATTCCTCTCCTTGTTCCTGGTGCTCCAGCACGTGATTTCGGGCAGATATGTTCTGCTTGTCTCTCCTGGCCCATCTTCATCCTTCCCCTCTGCCTGGAACACCCTGCTCTGCCCTGCCTGGCCCCAGCTCCTGATTCCCTCCACCTTGCTAATTAAGTCACAGATCAGATATCACCTCCCCCAAAAAGCCTTCCCTGATACACACACACACTTTCCCCAGGATAAGTGAAGCTCCCCTCTCCTGAGCACTTGGAGCAGCACCTCATGCACATCTCTATCGCTTCACTCTTATATTGTTTTGTGATGACTTGTTGTGCCTGTTTATAGTTCTACACTATGAGTGTTCTGAAGTCCTGGACTATATCTTATTCATCCTTTTACCCTCCATCCCAGGTAAATGTCTTTACCACATTAGATACAAATACGTTTTTGAAAGAATAGGTGAATGACTTAAGTGATATATAGAGGATCTCTGTGTGAAATTGTCACCTGATACTGTGATCTCCTATATTAAACATCATAAAACATCTAAAAAGGACTTGCACAATTTAAAAACATCTCACACACTTGCATTTACACAAACACATACCACTATAAAAAATATATTAATACTCAGTTGCAGTATAACACAGTCAAAAGAAAGGAAATTTGAAGCTAGATATATCCCAGTTTGAAATCTGGCTGCACCACTTACATGGTCTTAGACAAGTCACAACCTTCCTAACTCTTAATGTCCTAATGTGTAAGGGCGGATAAAAAAGTACTCCTCTGCAGGCATAGAATATATAAATTTTCAGGCATGCAGCAAGCACTCAATAAATGGCAGCTACTATAGTTTTTAATGTAACAACATAGGTTGACCTAGTCAATCCTGAGATATCTACATACAGGTGTATTCAGTTTATAGACCTACTGGAAATAATGGTTAACCTGAGCTGGCTTCGCATACAGCTTGGTATGCCTTGGGCTATCTCCCAGCTGGTGTGTGCTCAGGGAATGCAAACTGATCTCATTTTCACCTTCAAATAACATGATTTTACAGGTGCTTTGCTCCTCCCCACCCCATCAAGTTTAATTTGATACCTAATATTTATAAATCACTTTACAGGATCCAAGCTCTTTGATGTGTCTTCTCACTGGGTCATTCATCACAACAGTATGATGCCAGAATCCTTTTTTTATTTCAGACCAAAAATAATGTTTTTTTTTTTTCTTCAAAATGTCTACCCTACTGGTCCCATTCAAAAAAGTGGATAAATGAGAGTCTGGAGATCTTGACTCTGAAGAGGTGAGCTAGCAGTTAAATAGAAAATGATTCCAGTGTTCAAAATTTGAAGTCAGTCTGCACCTATCAATGGGTGGCTTTCTCTTTGGGGAAGTACATTTAGTTTTTCAAACCACCAGGGTCTCTTTAGTAAATGATCTCTAGTGGCCTGCAAGAGCTGGCTCGTCTCCAAAAGTGAACAATCCAGTCCCTCCAGATCCAGGGAGTCACCAGTCCATGTGGGGAATGCACCAGTGTGCATGAGGCTCCTGCTACACACACTCACATTCCCATACCTGCGCGCCTCCATACATACATGAACACACATGTCTGTGATTGCCCACCAAGCATAGCACACGGGACTACTGAATGCCACTACCCCATGAGGCTAGTATAGCCACATCTAATTAGTCCCCCTCCCCTAGACTTTTCACCTCTGTCTACACAGTGTCTCTCAGGATCTTTAAAGTCATATAACCTCATGATTCCTTATACATCTCTCAACCAATGATGCCATCTGAAGGAAAGGGACCAGAGAGACCCATACACAGAGAAACGAGAGGAGAAGGGTCCAGGTACTGCTATGAAAAGGGATACATGTTCACCTGTGTGCATCTGAAGCTAAGACATAGGAGATCCTGAGATTTTTGTATTTATGAGTATTTAAAGTCTGATGTGCTGAAACTCCTACTTGAAAATCTTGGTGGCCCCCATTTGCATCTTCCTGATAACCAAAACATACCACATAAGCATTCAACTCACTCAACCACCAAACAGCACCTAAAATTTGCTAGAGCCCTAGGGAAAGCCTGCTCCTCTCAAAACATACTCCCTTGAGGCTAGGTCTACCCAACTTCAAACTCAGGTAATTCAGAAAAAAAAGTAAAATTCTTCATACGAATTTCAAAAACATCCCTGGAAACCATTAAGCAAAATTCATTTAACCATGGCAAGTTTGGGCAGTATGTTTTGTTTTATTTCAACACAGTAAAACTGCCCTCTTTAATGCTTAAGCTTTTAGACGTTTTTAAATACTAGAGGCTCACAGATTAATACCTGAGTGTGCACACATGCTGTGGATTCAGAGGCCACATTAAAATGTGTTTGGGATGATCTGGAGGTGAAACCTTTTCTAAGTCCACACTCGGTCCTGCTGAAAGGTGACACAGTGCAGGGAGGGGAGTGTTGTGTTGGGCAAAGACTGGTGGGGCCTGAGGCGTCCCTGGTGGCGGCCTCCACGCGCCTTCCACAGGGAGGCTGACTTTTGAAAAGGTTATCTCCCTCTCACACTTCTTCTGACTGTCTCCATCGACTCTCCTGCTTTTTTCCATTTCCTCCCCTGTCCCCGCCCCCAGTCCCTTGCCTTTGCCAAGCCCGTAGGCCTGCCAGGGTTCTTGTGGAGCCCCTTTTTAATGCTGTGATAAAATGTGCTTATTACCCCACTTAATAGAGGCCTGAAGGGTAATTTTGGTGACTCAGGGCAGATGGTAAATTAGTGGTGAGACAATGGAAATGCAGCATCCTTTCTCTGGATCTGCGGCTCTCACCAAGACACCACACTTCCTCTTCTCACTGTCCCAGCCCTGCCATATTTGCCACCGTGGACTTTTAATCTAGAAATGCATCTCAATGATGATCCTATTATCCCTTAGTTATGGGGCTTACTACATTGGTGCCAGCTGGTATCTTTACAAACAACGTAGTATCTAATTCAGCATCAAATAAGGTAGATTTCCAAAACCTTAAGAACTTAGCAACTGTGATGTATTGGTTTAAAAGATATATATGTCCATATGATAGTACTGATGGGTAGTTTGTGGAGGCAGAGACAGCTGCTGTTAAATTGAGTCCGATATTTCCCAGTTCTCACATACCACAAATAAAACCTACAAAAATGATAATTTTTCAAACATTGAATCTTCTATCTCTGTGTAATGAGGCATGTAGGGAGGAGGAGAAGAATTTTTGTGCTTTTTTGCCTTTGGTGAAAATTCTCCAAGGAGTAATTTCATCTTTAAATGAAAAGTTTTGTATCAGGTGATTGTATGAGCTCCAGGAATCACTGAAGCCTGGGGTTCAGACATGGGGAGACGTACAAGTGCACACTCAACCACACCCAGCAACATATACCCATCGTGCGCATGAGGAATAAGGCCAAAGAATGTGGAAAAAACTAATGTTAATGTTTTCAATTACATTGTAATGAAATTTAAAGAAGCTTGGCAGTCAGATACATTTTTAAAATCTACCAGCCCTTGAATATTTTGCCTACTCACCTACAAATGTCCATGCCTAGTTATCCTCCCAATCCTCAAGGGCTGGCTGCTGGGGCAGGTGGTGAGGGCAGTGACCTTAGGAAGCTCAGGCCCAGCACTATGGGTCACCTCCCCATGCTCCTTAAAATCCTACTTTCCAACAGCCTGATAGCTTTTAGGGTCTCGACTCTGAGGCTCTCAGGTCATTACTAAACAGCATAGTTGGATTAATTCACCCATGGAATTAAAATGAATCGACAATGCTCAGGAAAATGTCAACAGATGTAAAACACCAGCCAAAATATTCCAAAAACTTTCCTGATGAAATCCACACAACACTGATACATTTTGGCCAATTTTTCTACCTCGAGAATCAATGCCAATAACTCCGATGGCGACCCCACTGTGGTCTCAGAAGATAATATGGATTCCTACATGGGGTAGGTACATTCAGACAATTACAAGGAAAAAGAATAATTATAACCAAAAGGAAACTGCTACCAAGAGGTGACAACCAGTTTTACCAAAATCTCAAAACCAGAAAGTAGGTGAGTAATTTAGAAATTGTTCGGGTGTACTGAATGTTCAAATTCTACTAAGCAGTTTGTTGTCAAGAAAAATCTCATGAATAGAAGGGAAGATAAAGCCTCATTACACTAGGAATCTTAGGAAAAGTACTTATTTATGTTTTAATAACTTTTCCTTTTCCTATGTCATTGTATTATGGTTGGCATGCTATTAATAAAAATAAACTCCTATATTAAAAGATGTTAATGACTGTATACACTTCTACTCCTGAAATCATCCTTGTGAACTATAATTCAGAGTTAAATGTTTAAATAAAAGAAAAACTCTAATCCAACTAGCACCACTGTATTTCCAAACATTTGTATTTAAATACTTCAAACCATACTCTTCATTTACCTGCTGAGAGCTTTCTGCTCAAATTTAGATTATTTTCTATCATTTCTATTTAGCAGTGGCAGAAGAATGTGCAAATTATATGCCAGTATACCTGGTATTGTAAAATCCCTTTCATAAGAGTGCTTGCTTCTAATGTTTTATTTTACTTTTGTAACTCAGTATTCAGTGCTCCTCATTCTGCAAACAAATTAAGATAAAATAAACTCAAAAGTGTCTTATACAAAACAACTTCAAACCACAAATTTTCTAGGCAACGATCCTAGCAAAAAGAACATCTGATAATGCAGAAAACATTGTATCCTGAGTACAAGTAGATAATAAGACCTTGTAAGCACCTGGACCTTAGCCATGAAGCATTTGCACTCAGAAATGTGGAAAAAAGTGCTTAGCACAAGATCTGCCCTAACTGTTGTCTGAAGTTGAACCTGAGAGTGAATCTGCAGTGACTCGCTGTACTATCTCAGCAGCACATCTGAGTGTCAAGTCTCTTTCACACTATGATGAAATCAGAACAATGTGACATCTCCTAATAAAGATTAAATTGGTATTTTTCTTAAATGCTATGATTATAAATTAATCTATAAAATAATACACCATTAACAACTACTCAATTTTCCCTCCTCAAATCAAATTCATATTGTTGAAGGTTGGGCAGAATACAAGTAAGAAAATAAAATATCATTCAACATACTCTTTATTTTGGGTTTACTATTTTAAATGCTTTACAGGCATTCTTATTTGGTTCTTACAGTAACTCAATAATGTGGGTTCTTTATCCCCACGTTACAGATGATGAAACTGAGGCTCATGGAGGTGAAGTGACTTACCCCTGACAGCAGAGCCTAGATTCAAACATGAGTGCTCTAACTCCAAACAGTATATACTTTATTGGGACACTGTCAGCCTGAAAGGCTGTGTACCTAAAAGTTACAATCGGCACACTTAATTGCTCTTTCTCAAGTGTTTCTGAAATTTTCTCTTTTCTAGTTCTAAATTTTCAAACCAGAAAATCCACAATTTTGAAGTGAAAAGGAAAAACAAAATTCAGCCGAGATGTAGCCTTATTTTATTCTACTTCCTTATAGCATTATACTTTGGATAAAAGAATCCTGGAAATTTACATTTACTACCGATTTCTACCAACAATTAGCAATAAGGCATTTTCTCATTTCCCTGTGGTTTTTTTGGAAGCACTTCCAGTTTTTTTATATTTTCAAATTTTATTTCTAAGTATCAGTCATTCCTCAAGGATTTTTGAATCCCTATGCTCTCTTATGATGTTAAATTTGGAGGTGGGGAGAAGATTATTCCCCTCCTTTCATTATTTATCTTGGGTAAAATCATCAGAGAGGACTTTCTCAAAACATCTTAAAATTTAATTTGTGTTTCTGGATCTTAGAATGGCCAAGTTCTCTATATTTCAAGGCACTTAACTGAGAGATCAACCAAAGCAACTGTGAATTTGAGAAGCAGGAGGCCTGGTTGTACTGTTGATGCACTTTTTAAGGAATTCCAGTTAATCAGAACGCCATTCTTCAGCCATACCCACGGCTATTATTCTTGAGGCTATTCATACTATTTTAACAGTTATTGAGTATTTGGAGTATTAGAAGTATACTACAAGTGAAGAAAAGCCCCATAATTGATTTGTTCATGTTTTAGTCTCCTCTTTTTCTATTGGCATGTTCTTTACATGCCCTCAATAAATATTAACACTCCAACAACTCACTATTAGGGTGGCAAGCAAACCTTTAGAATGTCGAAACAGTACAGGGAAGAACAATGCACCTAATTGAAACGGCAGGGTAATTTGGAAAATAAAATTGAGTTGCTGCAAATTCCAAATTCCAGAATAAAAATGTTTATACTCACTCAAATGCAGATTGTTACTGGCTTTGAATAATTATTAGAATAAAAAATACTTGAACACTAACAATACACTTGATATGCACAGAACAAGCACAGTCTACACATCTCTATTATTCTGTGCAAGGAAGTTCAAGACACGAGTCTGATGTTTTTCTTGGTGATGCTGTTATTGAACACAGCTTATAAAATCCCAAAAGATGGTGAAACAATAGGCCAAGCCACGAAATACACAGCCAGCCGTTAAACATTTCATGGACAATTTTCTTTAGAAAATTTTAACACATTAGGGACAGAGAAGCATGCTGAAAGAAATGAAGGGGTTAAATGATTCTGCTACTCAAAATCCTTTTATTTCCCTCAAATATATTAATTTATCACCAAGATCAATTCAAAACGTAAAATTCCTGAATCTCTTTGGCAGAAGCTAGAGCTAAGAAAACTATGACAATTAAATGAAAATGGAAAACACATTCGCAGTTGGAGCTATGAAATATAAACACATAATGACTCTATAAGAGATAATATTTATCTGTACACCAAGGGTAATCCTTATTATCTACTTAGGCCTATGCCAGTTTTGGCAGAGATGCCACCCATATCTTGCAAAGATAAATTCCATATGCTCTGTAGAGTTATAGCATATTTCCCATAAATAATGTATACAATAGACTGTAAATAAATAATACATTTATCTGAACTGTTCAAGAGTGAAGGGCAGGGTGGCTACTCATGATACTGAGTCTCTTATGAATGAACAATTTCAAATAAAGTAACGTTCAATGGTGAGTTATCACAAAGTTCTTACACTAAAATATTCTGAAGAGAGGGTTTTAAAACAACTCCAGATCTGGTGCAAACTTTCAAGTAAATGTTCCAACAAGACCCAAAATTCCCAATTTAATTATACTGCTAAAGTTTCTATTCTGATAGTAGCATCATAGCTAAGAGCATCTTACCTATTTGCTGCAATTTTTAATTCTTTCTCTACACTGCTGTTTTTATGATCAATGAAATAACTAGATTTAAAAGGTCATGTATGAGTTTTTGTCTCATGAAACACACAGTGGTTTTTTTTTCTTCTGTGTGAATAAGTTTAACGTTGCAGTAAATAGACAGAAAGACTAAGTTAAAAAAACAAAAATCTCTAAAGAGTCCACCTGGACTAGTTAGTCTGCTAAGACCTTACATTGTAAAAATTGTTATTTCCCCCTCCTGAAGTATCTCCCTCCTGAAGTCCCATAGATACACAAACTATTTCCATTTCTTGTAAAACTGTAAGTATGCCTTTAGAACCTCAGACACTATACACCATTTAGTTGGAAATTAAGTTTTCAAATCGCTAAGGAATAGTCTCTGAATAACAGAAAACACTAGAGGTCACAGTTAATTATAGCTTGTCTATCAAGTTAAGTTAATGTTGGAGAACACAACCAAATAGTTACAGAGACATTAAGAGGAGTTTTATTGTCAAAGAAATTCTTATTCACTCAGCTTCTAATATTTTTAAAAGAAGAGAGATAAGACTTTTACAAGTGGAGATGGGATAAGAAAACTCTGGATTTACATCAAATTGCTCCCTTCATTGTCCTTTTGACGACGATGTCGATTTCATTATAAAACTTCATTTTCCAGAGTTTCATAATAGTCATAAACACACTTCACTTTAAAGAGTTTCTATGGGACATAATGTGAATGCAAATGCAGAATAAAATGCAAATGATGGAGGTCTGGGACCAAATATGGACTATCCGTTAAGAATACAGTCACTGAAAACAAACATTTAGGCCTTAAGAAGAAGAGCACAAAGGGGCTGATATGAATCTTTATATCAAGTTACATAGCCCTAGGGAAGGCAGACAAGAATAACAGTTTTCAGTTTTTCACCTAATTGTAAAGCCCAGGTTGGGAATATTTGATGACTTCGGTCTCTGTTCATTCCTGTTCTAAAGTGAGTAACATTTTTCATCTTCTCAGGAAAATAAACCCACTTGTGGGTAATAATCCACAAGGGTACTGGAATAGGGAAATGAGACCTTGCAAACTAGTTCAAGTTCAAATCTTAGGCTTTGGAGGCTTACCAAACAGTGGAAAAGAAGTGATCAGAAAAAGAAGGAGCTATAGTTTTGCCTTGCTAAATAATAACCAACAACCCAGATATTTACAACTAATGAATAATAAATATGCTACCATGTTGTGTTGTAAAGTGAAAAGAAAAATCTACAGAAATGAGAATTCATCAGCAACAACAATTAATCCCAAGTTAGTGTATGTCGTCAGGGAATAATTCTAATATCACTCAAAATGTTAATTATTTACTTACTACTATCTTCTAAATGAGTCAAAATAATGAATGTTTAAATCCATTGTAAAATTTAAGACTTTATCTTGTGTCAAAATGAAAAAAAAGTAGCAAGACTATAAAATGTCGCTTAAACTTAGTAAACTCACAAAAAGTTGCGGTGATTTTAAAAGTATTACTTAGTAAACATTAATAGTAACAGCATTTCCTTTCTGTAGAAAAATATGATTTCATTTAAGTTTTTTAAAGACCCATAACATTTCACACTCAAGGTTCTTTACCTCATGATTATAAATCCTATTAATTCTAAATGGAGTCATGGAAAGTATCAAGGGAAGAATCAGTTATAGAAATGTATTTTTGAGGATAATAAATAATGTAAAATTTATTTTCATAACTTATTTATCCTCCATTAGTTTACGCCATATACAGTGGTGCATATGTCATGGAAAAGCCATAGCATGGTATTCTATATCCTAAAGAGAGTTAATGACTTAGTTCTGGCTACTTAACTGTATATACTCATGATACCAATAAACAACAGGTGTATAATTCAATAAATGTAGAAATAAGCTTTTTTCATGAGAGAATAAACTCTTTATAGTATGTTTTAGTCAATTTCAAGAATTCTGAACCAAGAAATCCATAAACATAAAATAATTTCAAAAGATTTGCACTCTTGTATTTTCCTTTAACAAGAACATATTTCCTAGACTAAGAAATGCTGTTTGGAAAAAGAGTGTTCAGAGAGAGTCTAGTAAAGTGTTGCCAATTGCTTTAATTCTGCACACATGAATGCATTAAATTGATTGAAATTGGATTCTAGTGACAAATATTTAAATGAATATATTCTCACTTATTTCACATAGTATCCTTTATATCATTTATTAAAAGGTCAAATTTACAAGTGTGGGCAACCCAGCAATTGCTCAATATAGGTACACTTCCTGGAGAGGCTATTTAAGACTCCAAAATGCTTTCCTAAATTCCTATAATCCTGAAATCATGGCATGTGAAATTAAGAATACAGTGAAGATGTCCTTTTATCTTTTACAATCCATACACATGCTTATCTGCTTGCATTTTTCAAAGCTGATTTTATGCATGCAAAGTCAATTCACAAATATTAAGGATAGTGAAATATCCAAACTTCTACTGGATCTCAAAAGTCAAATTTTGGAATTATTCCTAAAATTCAAATTTGGAGACTGCATTTTATGTTTTAGACCCTAACTTTTAAAATAGGTATTATATTCTGATGTTTCCTGCTGAGTAAGAACACCAAGCCTGACGCGATTTACAGCAGTGTTGTTTTACTTGAGATTTTGAAAACATTTAAGTCTAACATCTGCACAGCTGTCAGATACACTGCGTCACATGTATCTTGTTTTTATTTCTTTATTTGTAAAAGAATACTTTCCCATAGTTTGATGTAATTTTTAAATATTAAATTAATTTTTTGCATTCAGGAGAAATGGTGAAAATTTTTGTCAATTCTAACATAAACCCAAGTACGACTTTGATACAAATATGACGTATCATAATCCTAAAAAGGCCATGTAAAATGCTACAGTTGCAAACATTTAAGACTGTGTAACAAAAATGACTAAGAACGGTATCAGTTTACTATCCTTCAACTATTTTCTTGACAGTGGAGTCAAATAATGTTGAATTATAGACCTTCTTACAGGAAGTCTTATTTCGTGTTCATTTTTTGATCATTTTGCTGCTAGTCCCTATAGGAATTTGGCTGTATGCCGACTTTTCCTTTAAAAGTTTCTGTATACATACTTGGGTTATGTTTGATGATTAAATGATCATTTATTAAAACTTTAGCATTTCACATTTGTTTGACACATTTACATTTCATAAGAAAATATTGTTATTGCAATGGAAAGCATAACATTACCAATACGAAAATACTTCATTTGAATTCATGTTGACAGTATTTTCATTTATGACAAGTGTCTTAATATAACTCGTTATGCATTCTTCGAAGTTTCTCCAACTCCACCTGCGAGGCGAGGTAAGCTAGTTTTATAACAGTAGGCCCCGTGGCAATACTTTAGCCTATCTGCTTGGCCTTAATAAACCTAAGTTTCTACTATGAGACCACAAATAGTCTTTGTTTTTAAGAGTTCAGAGCTTTACTGCATAATTTTCCTTCCGACACCCAGCAACAGCTGTGTTTTAAATCTTTCGGACTATGACAAACATTTTAACATTTAAACATACGCCTGTTTGAAAACATAATGATTTAAAATTTGTTTATTTTCAAAGCTGGGCAATTATAGCATGATATTCCAGTTAGTTTTTTGAAAGCAGAGCCCATATTTTAATTCTTTTTTTCTTCCTCTTCCTCCTCTACTATTCAAGCTTCTCCGTGTTTTCTAATAAAACTTGCTAAGTTAGGACTGACAGCAGTAGTACCCACAACTACTCTATATATTTCCAACTCGTGAGCAATGGAGTCATTCTGGTGGGAGAGGGATTGCTATTTGAGCGACCTATTGCCACAGAGCTAGTTAAATCACTGAACAATAGTTACTGTTATGGGGTTTTACTTTGTACAAAGTAGCGTTAGTATCATTGCTTTCCATTAACCACGGAACTTACATTGGGGACTTCCACTGAGAGAGAGAGAGAGAGAAAGGGAGAGAGGGAGAGGGAGATTAGAGGAGGAGGAGGAGAGGAAGGAACTATGAAAAGGGAGTAAGTTTTGTAGTATTAGCATTTAGACTTCGAGATATTTAACAAAGTAATTGATCTCCACCTATCCACATATACTCTACTACTTTTTTTTCTAAAATGTTTTCTAAATGCCCCTGTTAAGAATCAATACATCCGTACTCTGAAATTCACACATAAATATATACTAAAAGCCAATCAGAAAGTAACAATAAAAACACAACCTGGTAAACAACCAACGTTTAATTCAAAAGATACTAAGCAATAAAGGGCCTAGAATGACCATCCCAATTAGCCAATGTAGTGACAAGCAGTCAACACCTTATTTAATCATTAAACAGAATCTTGCCATAATTTCCCTTTGACATATTTCAAAAAAGGATTTAAGAGTGCACCACATGACCCATAACAACAATCAAAAGTAAAGTAAGACGATTCTAGGACCCCATGGCTTGCAAGGCCTGGTGGACTGAGAGGTTCCAGGATTAAGGCATTAGGTGGGACCTTTTGAAGTATTTACAATTTAAATAAGATGTATCTATGTGTTAGCATTTAGAAACAAACTACATGACAAAAGGACCATCTTCTTGTCTTCCTGTTTGTGTCCAGTTTTCTTATTGGATGAAAATAAATTGCCTGCCTATTATTAGTAAATATCTGATGGCCTCATTTTTTTTTTCTAAAGCAGCAGATCCAATTTTTCAAGGACATTAAGCTGTTCGTTGCCCCCCATGCCCATTCCTTACCATAACACCTTCCCCAAAGAGAAAACTTAAATCTCCCTTGGATGCATCTCCATCCCACTTTGCAGGGACAGAGTGTTTTCAGTCAAGTTCAAGTTCTCTTTTAAGAATTTTAACTCAAGCTATGCTTTAGAAACAACATTCTGGACTTTAAAAATAAAACAATCGCCACCAGGGTTCTTGGCCCACTTGGGAACCAAAGAGCGCTGGCCCAGGGCTGCCCCGCATCCCCGAGGCCCGGAGGCCTGGCGCTCTCCAGTCCGGGCCTCACAGCCCCGGCGGCCGTCCCCCCTCCCCCGGGAGCTCAACAGCACTTGGCATTTAACCTGCCTGGCGAGCGTGGCCTTCTGGTTCCATCTCTTCGAGCCACATTACTTCTCCCCAGATGTCAGAGACAAATCTGGATTAACATGCAACAGGGCGCCCTGTGCAGCCTGCCAGCCCTCGCCCAGGAGCTGTTAAATGCAGATCCAGCCGAGGACCCCCCAGAGAGCTGCTGTTGAATAAAAATTGTAATCCAAAGGGACCATTTTTTTTTGCCTTGCGCTGCTTGTGGAAGAACCGGGGCTGGCGCCCGAGCGCAGGCCCTGCTAGTCCCTGCTCGCTAGGAGCAGGCGTGGCCACCCCGGGAGGCGGCCTTAGGGGCCCGGAGACTCTTCGCTCCTCTCTCCACTCTCTCTCGACCCGTTCTTGGAGTGGAAAATGCTTAGATTCTAGGAGTGGCGAGCAACAGACAGCTCTAGGAAGGAAGGCTTCATTCGACGGCCCCTTCCTGGAGCACGGCCTGAAGTCTAGGGTCGGGGAGGCCAGGCTCTTCCTCGCCTAACCGCTCTTGGCCCTCCCGATTCCACCCTGGGTCCCCAAACACGCGCCCCACCTCCCCTCGGACCTGCGTCCTTTTCCCCCGCCAACCAGGCTCAACCCTCGCCTCGACGCCTGCCTCTCGGGTCGCGGCCCGGCCCTCGCCCCATGCCGTGCCCGGGAAGCCGCCGGTGCCTCTCGCTGCCCCCAGTCCCAGGGCGTCGGGAGCGTCAGTGCCGAACCCGGAGCGCCGCGGTCAGGAGAGGGCGCCCGGGAGGCCTGCGTCGGCGAGAGGTGGCTCTCAGGCTTGGGACCTCGGGGCCTGGGAGTGGGAATGGGGGAGGACTTGATAGGGGAGAACGGGATTACGGTTTCTATTGGGGTCTTAATCTGATAAACAAAACAAAAACCACCCAAACCAACACCACCACAAGGCCAAGTGGATTTCCGCCGACTTAGCCCTCCGGGAAACCGGCTGGTATCAAAGTCGTCGATCCCAGGTCCCTGCGCGGGAGGCAGCCTTCGCGCTCTCCGAGGAAAAAAAAAAGTAACATAAAATAAGCCGTGCCACCAGCAGGCCCTAGAGACAGAGGGGTTAATGAGCTAACGAGGCCCAGCGCTCGCGCCACACCTGAAGCATCCAGTCCCGGAGCGCACCCTCCGCCCGGGCTCAAACTGGCCGGGCCGCATTCGCAGACAGGTGACGAAGCCGTCCTTTCTGGGCCCGGCTCCCAAGGCGCCGCACTAGGGGTCCAGCGCCCTCGGGGACCGGCGAGCAGGCTCCAGTTGGGAGAACTGGCGCCCACGGGGTGACCCTATGGCTTGTCCCTCGCTTCCCACCTCCCAGGACAGGGGCCTCCACTCCGCGTCCGAGGCACAGTCCCGCGTGTGCCCCGCGCTCTGCGCTCCCTGCTCCAAAGGGAGCCCAGGCACACTAGCTCCTGGTTCCCGGCAAGCGCACAATTAGAACAAACTTGGGTTTGCTGCTCTCGGACCAACCGAGACCTAGGGGAGCCCGAGGAGTCGCGCGAGTGCGCCCACGCGCATAGGCCAACGGCACCACGAGCTCAACCACAGCTGCGAAGCCCACTGGTAAACGGCGGGCCGGGGTGTGCGCTTCTCATTTTATAGGTGGGAGAGGAGAACAAAAGGGGAATTTTTACCCAGTACAATTGCCCACCAATCTGCATATCTCAAATTAAGGCAATCGGGTAACAAAAGTTCACCGAAGGACTAGGGGGAGAACTCAGTGATGTTGTATCAGTTTTGTATCCCCCCAAAAAACCCCATAACTTTGGTCCTTTATCTTTGACTTTAATAAAATAATGATTCGTTGAGAAAATGGGGTATAAATCTTCATTTTGGAGGCAATTAAAGTGTTGATTTCATTCATGCCCCTAAGCGATTCTTGTAATTTGCTCAAATAGCTTTATGTACCCAGCACTCCGGAGCTTTTAGAATCCCATTTTCTAGTTAGGCTTGTTGGATTACAATTTTTATTCAACAGCAGCTACCCGAGGGTTCCTCAGTGGAATCTGCATTTAACAGCTCCGGGGCGAGGGCTGGCAGGCTGAACCAGGAGGGAGGCCCGACAGCCCGCGGGGCCGGGGCCGGAGCCGCCTGCAGGTTTCGCACCTCGGCAGGGCCGCGCCAGGATTGCGCAGGCTGCCTGTTCTGTGCACTCGTCTACACTGCCGAAAGTTTACAACTTGCCAAATTATAGTAAGGACCCGGCGCGTTGGTGCTTTTAAAGCTCGGCTCTGCGTGCCCTCCACTCCTCGTGGGAAGGGAGGAATTCAGCCTCTGTCGCGGGGTTACCCAGAGAAATCCAAGCTAGGAATTTATTTTAAGGGGGGTGATGTTAAGAGAAGAAAACTTTAGGATGACACCAAGACCGAGGAGTCGGGCACTCGGGCAAGGACTCGACAAGATAGCGGCTGGCCAACAGTGATCATGGCAGAGCTTGCAAAGGAAAACTCTGCATGACTGGCTGTCCTTTGGCTTAACAAAGGCAGGCTGATCTCTCCCCCAAGACGGGATTCACGTGCCAAGTCAGAAAGAGAAACAACTCTGGGCCTTCACTTACTCATGGAGAGGCGGAGGAGGCCCCCAACCCAACTCTCTAGACGCGTTGCAACAATTCACAACAGAGAGCTGTCCTGAGCCCTGCTTTCTCTCACCCACTCCTCATGTTTTCACTTTCATTGCATTTTTGCAACTCCTTTGGACCAATCCAGAGACACAGGGACAGGAGAGACAGAGAGAGAGAGAGACAGAGACACTGGGAGCAAACAGTGGTGTTGGGGTGAGAGAGGGAGAGAAATCCCCCCAGCAACTCCAAATAAAAGTCGTCCCCACTTAGCAACGCAGCGAAAGAAGGGCCAGGAGGGAGGACGCGAGAGGAGGGGGTGAAGCAAGCAAAGGCCGGCAGCTGAGCGCGAAGGCGGCGCGAGGTCCCCCACCCGCCACACCGAGGGAGTCACCGGGGTGCCCCTGACGCTGACACTTCCAAAAGCTGCCAACCCAGAGGGCCCAGAGCACGTACCAGCTGGAGGATGAGTGGAAAGGAGGAGGAGAAATGTCCATATTTATCTGTTTTTATAACCTCGGCCTGGTCTTATTTTTTCTATTAAGTACAATAAAATGGGCGAGCTTGCAGGAGCGCTGCACAAAGCAATGTTCAGTGAGGTCTAGAAGCGTTCGGCCGAGAAAAACTGACAAGACAGGCTAATGAACCGTATAGACAGGGAGAAAATAGCCAGCATTTGCTAGATTTCAAACTCTCACAGTCTCTCTTAGACCACCTATCTTGGTTTATTCCTAATAAAATAAGAAATAAGCAGACCCTACACTTTTCTTTTCTTCCAGATAGAAGGAAAAAAAAATACTCCAGAACAAAGCCCTACAATCAGAGGCGGTCACTGGCAGTTAACACTCCCATTATTATAGAGGGTAAATAAAATAAAGACAAAAATTAAAAGCGACAAGAAACAGGTCAAGTTTGCAGGCAAAGCTTTTACAAGCTCATCTCTCCAGGTCGAATCCCAGAGCCAGCCTTAATGAAGCAATAATAGCCACATTATTCAAAAATTTTCATTTCGATGGAAATGTATCTAAAAGGGACTTAATCATATGCAAATAATAAAAGGAGGTGGTAGTGACCCAGCAAGCAATATGCATACAGATTTTTATCCCAGGGATGTTGAAATTGAAAAGCGCATACCTGGTCAGTTAGATTTGCTGATCTTGTTATATCTTCACTGTCTGATTTTGATCCTCCTTCTCTATCGTCTATCACCAAATCGATAGGCATTTTCCCTTTCAAACAGCTAATATACCGGTGGCAGAAATTGTCACATAATTCGTGTACCTACATTATGATAGAAATAAAAAAATGGAAATATAATCAGGAGTGCATAAATGACATTGACAAGTGCAATCCACCCCCCTTGTGAGATCTAAACTTCCAAATAGGGAAAACACAGGGCAATTGTCCTCCAGAGACCCCCAGACGCATCCAGAATTAGGAATAACTTTCTTTTCTTGCAAAATAGAGATATCCCAGAAAATTGACAGTGACAAGATGATTCACAAGCTACAACATATTCAACACCCGTGTTAAATTCATCTGCTCCCAGGGCTGTGGCCATTAGAGAGGTGACCTGGGTGGGTGACATTTAAGGTAAACTATTTAATTTCATCCAGTTACTTTATCATAAGTCCTTTTCCAATGTGTCTAAGGAAAAAAATGTGTGTGTATATATGTATATATACATATACTAATATATATATTTATATCTCCAAAGGAGCAGCACCGTGGTGGCACAGAATATATGCCTGACAAAACAAGTCCCTGTAACATTTGTAATTAGAGATTCGATCCATAAGAAGCATATTTTAGGATATTTCCTTCAAAAATTAGAAGGAAATCAATTGCCAATACTCACGATGTGAAAAAAACCTATAGCCACAAAAACGTATCAAATTGATTATGTTTTTTAAAAAGGAAAAAGAAATCTTCAAGATATTTAGGTGAAAGTGGAGTGGTCTCTTACAGGCCCCAGGCATCACTGACATGCAAAAATTCACAAGAAACCCGAGTGTGCCTGCAATTTAATGTTAGTTTGAATTACAATGCATTAAGTTTTTATTGCTGAGATTTATAGAATAGCTAGCAAAATCGTGTTATCCCACACCCTTTCTTGAGTGTGAAGGTGGGGTGTTTGCAGGATTCGCAGATTCAAGAAATTGACACAACTATCAACTCTGCTTTGTCTCTGCAAAACGTTTAATGTGCCTCCCCCACCACCTCCTCCAGACTGCCTGCCCACTCCTCCTCCTCCCCCTCCGCCTCTCCTCTGTATCTGACCTGCTGCTGCTCTCAGACTGTCTTCCAGAAACTCACCAAAACTAAACAAAACTCCCCCCCCACCCCCCAGAGGTAGCAAAGAGGAGGAAAAGGAAGAGAAGGGTCCACGAAGGTAACCTGTGAAGCAAACTCACAGCAGCATTCTAAACATCAAGGGGATGCATAGAATTGCAACTATTTATTCAAAGCCGGCAAGGTATTAAGAATGAATACAAGGCTAGGGCGTTTGTGATCCCAGTTTTAGCGGCTGAAATTGTAATTAAACTGCAAAGAAAAATGGACACTAAGATTGGCCTTGACACTAATTACCAGAAAGAAAGACATTTATGCAAATGTCTCAGAAGTCTGAACTTCAGCCATTCTGAACCCTCCCCCACTGTGTGTTTGGGGGTGAGGAGGAAGCAAAAGGAAGAGAGGCTAGAGAAATTACCTTCTCTAATTCCAACAGATGAAACCTTAATACTTGTATGGCTTGAATCATCTGCAAAGATACAAAAACAATGAGCACCCCATTCCCAGTTTGCAGAAAATTGGCTGTCACAGCCCTAACATCTCCAGCCCACCCCCTTCCCCCCAGTAAATAGAGTTATTTTGATTTATGGCAATAACACTAAAACTTAATAGCAGCAACTGGGTACCATCTAGAGGTTTATATTTCTTAAGGAGAAAAAAAATAGCTAAAACAACAACAAAGCATCTAAGTGGGGATCATAAACACTCTCCTCCCCCACGGCTCTCCCCTTTCTCGGCCCCACTGCCCCCACCCCACCCCCAAAGGGCCACATCCCTGGACTAGATGTTTCCTTGGAAAGGAGTGCACGGAAAATATTCCCAATAGTCCCCAAATTGTGGCTTTTCACACTGCAAACTTTCTGCTGCCTTCCGCACACCTTTCAGGCGAACTGGTAGTTTGGGGGCTCTTGCCCGGTCGCTGCCCTGGTGACGCGACTTTGAGGGCTGGGAAGTCCGCAAAGTTTAAGCACACACGCTGACAGGCCGGGAGATAAATCCCCGCGCTGATTAGAGCCGCGCTGCCCGGCTGTCATAAAAAACAAAAGCTCGCATTTCCCCGCGCCAGCTCGCCCGGCCCCTCTCGAGATGAATTTATTTCCCAGAGATCTTGTCCCGGACCACTTGTCCGTGGACGGAAACATTTGCAACCGACTTGCAGCTATGGGAGGACCGGTCTAGAAATCTCAGGGCTCTCAAAGCAAAGCTCGGGGGTTGAGGGGAAGGGAGATGGGGGAGGGGAGTAAGGGGTCCGCTCTTACCAAGTTATCCAGTTCTGGATTAGAAGAAAATAGAGGTTTTTCTGCGCGAATCTAAATACAAGTGAGAAGGGGAGGGGGGGAGGAGAAAGAAAAATTTGAAATCTGGTCGCCTTCCTAGTTTCTTGCCTCATTACACTGTTGGGGACAGGATGTAACCTCCGGGAGTGACTCGGTGACACCGAGTTTGTCCCGCGCAGAAACACTTCAATGTGAATCAGATAAGCTGAAAACAAGCCCAGAACTCAGGGTTATATCTACCAGAAACTACGCTTCTAGAGAACGCTGCCCAGCTCTCCAAGTCCAAGGCAGCTACCGCGCGTGGTGTTTGTGATTTTATTTTATAGAGTGAGCTTTCTGCGTGAGGTTCTGGAGCGTGAGTTGGGAAGAATACGAGCGATTTTCAGTCGTCCGCAAACAGACACTCATGGGAGGAAAATCTCAGGGTAGGCGTAACAGACATGGCTTAGGGTGGACTATTTGCTGGTTCCTTTTGAAAATGTACTAGGTGTGGGGGCGGGGGGAGGAAAGGGGAAGGCCTTCTTTTTATTTTCTTTTACTTTTTAAACATTTATTTTGCTGACCTGTTTGGCGAACACAGCTATGTCTTCATTGAATGACTCTGACGAGCAGACGTCCCCGCCCGCCACCCCCGGCTCTCGGGGGGTACAAGTAGCTAATTCACATTTCTCAAAAATCAGTGCTAAGAGAGGGAAGAGGGGGTGTCTGCAAGAAAATACAACAGTCACAAACAACACAATGGTTAGTCCCGAGTCAGTGGAGAAGGCGCCCAAGAAAAACAGCGGGAGGAGCTCAAGGCAGGGACCCCCTCTCTGATTTTGTCATCTACTTTCTCCCTCCCTCCCCCACCCAGGTGACTGCTCACCTCCCCTTCCTCCTAGGGCCCCGAAGTCGGAGGCCCTAAGCCATGGGCTGTATCTCAGAATCGGTTCAGCATATCTGGCCGGAGAAATTGGTTAACATTTGCTGAGAATAAAACCCCGGCGGTTCCAGCAGCCATTTTGAATTAAATTTCCCACCCCGACAAGCCCTCGTCCCTCTGCTGCACATCCAGGACCTGGTGGAGGAGAAAGGCGCTGGGCGCAGGGGTTGGGAAAGCTCTTTCAAGTGGGTTCCTCCACGGCAGCCTCCTGAAGCCCTGGGATCGGGGGACCTCGGTGGCAGGCGCTCAGCTAACTCGGGGAAAGGAACTCTATGGCTGCAGGACCTACTGTCAGGGGGCTGCACCTACCGACCCCGAACCCACGGCCCTCGCAGAGCAGGAAGCCTCCTCCTCAGCTCCCTGCACGCTTCCCTTCCTTCGCCGATGGTCCCCACCACCTCCAAAAGAAAGTTCCTTCAAATGTTCCTGCGGTAAAGCATTTCATTTTGTCTCTGCGGAACGGCAAAGCAGCTAGTATTGCGAGGGGCCTAGATGTCGCTTATCTCAACCCATAAAAAAAAAAAAAAAAAGCTTCTTCTAATGTCCAAGGAGGTGTCTCAAGTCTTTTATTAGCTCTCACAGCCCAGCTGAGAATTTAACAGTTTGGGGTCCTTTTCAAAGCTTCCCCAAATATTACGTCCCGGAGCCTAAGGCATTTGCAGTTAACGCTGCGAAAGAACGCTGGGATTTAAACAAGCCCATCGCACAAGGGACCAGAAAATAAAGCAGAAAGTGTTTTCAGCTGGGGAAGGTCAGTGTTGTGTGATTCTTTCAAAAGAAGAAATAAATAGAAACAAAAGTTGCTGAAAGTAAAAAGAGGTCCCTCAATTCATCAGCACACAGTAGGCACAAGGACCTTTCAAAGGATTTTACTAGTCCAGGGTCTAATCGAATGGTCGGGGAGAACACGGTGTAAACCGCAGCCAGAAAACAGCACCGGCCGGAGAGCACCCCGCATCCACTTCTATCTAAATCCTGCAGGTTTCGCCTTTGAACACAAAGTACTAAAACAGCTAGAAGTTTCTTAATGTCTGTAACAATTCAGAGCGAGCCCCTCTCCTTGACTACAGTGGTCAAACTCCCTAAATGCAAAGCATGTTCCCCTTTGCCTGACCTGCAACTGTCCTCTCTTGATTTTATTGTGTGGCGGCAGAGGCAGCATACGGTTGCTGAGTAAACTTAGCAAGTCAGAACAATCAGTGGCTTAAAAGATTTTCCCCTAAACTAAAAGTTTCGTTCCAACACAAAGGCGCCTGCACTCAGAAACCCTCAACGCTCTCCCAGCGAAGCTGAGCAAGCGAGGACTCCAACCCGCTGAGCTATCGAGCCGGGGTCTGAGAGGAGACGAGGGACCTTTGGCAACTTCTCCCACACCGCGACCCCTTCGCGGGCACGGCTACGGCGGAGCGGGGCGCTGGGCGGGCGCCGAGCGTATGTGGAGATGGGGAGCATCCGGGAGGGCAGGCCGCCTCCCCAAATTCTCCATGCAATGCGAATGAAAAGTCACCCAATAATGTACCTCCAATCCAGAGAGCTCTGGCTTTCCTCTTACCAAGGGCAAAGGGAAATAGGGGAAGCATCGCGTCTCGACTACTAAAACTGCCGCCCATTGTACCTACCCATAAATGGCATCTTTATCTCTCTTTAAAGCGTCATTGACGGAGGAACCCATGCTGGGGGCCATGGCGTTGGTGTGAGCTGTGTGCGGGTACTGATGCGAGTGCAGAGGAGGCCCGTGGTTCAGGTGGTGGACCGGCTGCATGGACCTGGCCGCATGCGGGTCCCCATACATCGTGGAGGGGATGCCTACTCCATCCATGCCCCCGTAATGGGGTAGATCGTCGTACTGCATGACAAACAGGAGAGAAACAAGGTTCAGAAGGCCAGGCAGGCAAATGGGAGAACGGCAGAGCGCGGAGCTCATCCAACGTCAGTCCAGCTGGATCCTTCGACTCGGAATTCGGTGGCCTTACATCTCTAAAGTTGAGATTTCTTACTTAAAAAACAGTTTTTAAAGTAAAATTTCTAGGATTCTCAGTGAGACTCGGCTAGGATGAATGGTTTTGCCCTAACTTGTGTCCCTATCAACTAGTTCAGAAATTCAGGATCCTTTGGCAAGGAAGGAAGGAAGAAAGAAGGGAAGAAAGGGAGGCTTTCACCCGGAGGGCGGAAGGTAAAATGTGCATGTCTCTAGAGGAGGAAATTCAAAATCACAATAATAAAACGTGCCAGGACAGTGCAGCAAACCCGCCTAGTTGCACAGCCCCTTCCCATCGGGGGGAATTAAAAAAAAAAAAAAAAGTTACGATGGGAAGAGCTACGCCAAGCACGTGAATTCAGACAGGCTTCTCATTTTATTTCTCTGCCAGCAGGGGTTAGGCAGTCCTGCAAGACACTGCATTTCCTTTGCTTTCCAAGACAAACTCTGCTCAATTATACAAAATTAACCGGCCTCCTTATAAGTGAAACTTGGAGAAGGGTATGTTTTCTTGTACATTAGAGCTGAAATTAGAATTGGACAATTTTCCCCCAAAGTTAAAGAAAATCTATAGTTGGAGCAGTTATACTATTTTTTCTACTCTTATGAACTTTCTCCTTGGACTAGAAGTCAATGAAGCAAATATTACTCATCAAGTTTAAAGCAAATTCAAAAGCAAATGCATATGCAACCCCCCATCTTCCTCCTCCAGAAAAACTACTTTCATATTGATTGTCATTATTTTTGTGTGTGAAATTTAGCTATTTAGATTTTTCTCATTGCTTCATTCCAGGCAAGTTCTTTTCCCAAGATTTGGAGGCGCCCAGAGTGAATTGATTTTCAAAGAAAAGAGGAATTGCCACTTTCATCTCCTTAAAGCCAGAGGTGTGAAAAGAGTTTGGAAGAACGCTGACATTTGCCTGAACCAAAGGAGTAAAGAAAAATGTGTCAGCCTAGTAACTTTCTTTTGCAAACAGGGCTTTGAGGGCCAGGACACAAATTATGCAAGGAAGGCTTTTTGTAGACCCCTTTTCTTTTAAGAAACTACCTCAGTTGGGTTGTCATTGTCTCATTTTACTCTCACTACATTTCCATTCAAATAGGAATATTGGGGAAATTAGTATTGCATTTTTAAAGTGAGTAGCTGTGTGCTTAGTATCCAATTAGTGCTGGGCTTTTCTAGGAAAAACTTTCAAAGTATTACCTTGCATAAAAATCTGTGCACATTAAAATTACTTTTAAAAGATGGATGTTTTCCGACCCAGAAAACCGTTGTACTATGACAAAGTTATTTGCTTAAACAGCTAAATACTTCTAATGATATTAAGGATGAGCATAATCAATAACATATCAGAAGTTTCTCGTTGCTTATTTTAGTTTAAAAATAGCTTTAAACTTCTGCTCCCTGAACGCTCACATTGTAGCATTAGATATCTAGCGTTTTTTTGTTTCTGTTTTCCAAACAAATGATTGCCCGAGCTTGTATTTTTGTTTATATAGCTGCTGGTTAGGAATCTATAGAAAACTTGATTACTTGAATTAACAATTACATGTAACATACATAAGTCTACAAATGCATTGAATAAATCCTCTCGCTTTAGGCCACGGCTTTAGAAGCCTCATTCAAAAAGACAGAGAGAAAAAAGGAAACTTTTTAGCAGTGTCTTTCAGTCACGTTTCAATTTAATCTCACATTTGAGTTCCACAATTGTTTTTTAATACGTACCCTTTGCGCCATCGGCCTCCCTGGCTCCCTTCCTACTTCAACTTCTAATATATCCTCTTTAAGGCCAGTGTGAAAAGAAACAAATAAGCAAATTCCCCCGGAAAAAAAATTTGAAAAGCACGACGAAAAATCCCTTAAGGTCTCCAGCAACGTGAGCTACTGGTCCCAGATCTTCGGTCTACGGGACCTGAAGCAAAGCGCCCGAGTCACTGAGCATAAAAGCGCTCCGTTTCCAAGACAGCAGCGGGGGCAAAAAAAGCAGATCTTCTCTCCCCAAAAAATCAGTTTAAAAAAAAAAAAAAAAAGAGCGCCCCTCAGACCCAACTACCAAATCTCATGGCTTTCTGCCACTCCGGCTGTCAATCACAGGCGAGGTTGTCAACGTGGTGAATGAATGATCATCCGCTCTGTCTTCTTCTGGTCAGAACACCTCAAATGTTAATATTCAAATGCACAAAGCCCTAGCGCTCGCTTCCCTTGAATCAGTCCTAATTCCTAATCAGTTTCTCTCTTCTCTCGCTCGCTCTCTCTTTCTCTTTCTCTCTCTCTCTCTCTCTCTCCCTCTTTGCAACTGCTGCACTGGAGGGAGATTAGAGGAGGAGGGTTAAAAAAAATGTCTGTCTGAGTTTGTCTTAAAGGAGCCACGATCGATGCTGCCCGCTTGCAGTCCCCGTGCGTGTGTAAAGTGTGTGTTGCACAGGCGGAGAGGTGGATTCCGACCAGAATGCTAGAACCCGGAAGTAGTGGTGGCCATAACAGGTCGCGTCTTACACAATGCATTGGGCTGCAGCAAGTAGGCTCCTCGGCAGGGGTGGGTGAGCGAAGCGAGCTCTGGCCGCACTGGAGAGGCAGAGAGGCGCTCCATTAAATCGCACGCCCAGGCACAAACACCCACACACCCAGGGCACACGCACACAAATGCGGGCAGCAGCCCCTAGCCGCCGGCTTTATTTTCCGTATTCTTTTCTCTCTCTCCCCCTCCAGACTTTCTCCCTAAAGCCGACTCTCTTGAAATAAATTGGGAATAAACGCTGGGCAGGCAGCAGCCGGAGTTATTTTGCACAGGGCTCCGCGCATAGACTTCATGACTTTCCTCGAAATTATTGGGGTCTGCCAGTATTTTTCGGGGCGGAGGGGGGAGAAGCGGCGAGTACTGGATTCTCAGAACTAAACACCCCAAGTAGAAAAGTCAAACCCGGAGCGAGGAGGAGGAGCAGGAGAAAGGCTGGGGAAGACTCTGCTAGGGAGTCCCGAGAACGTGGGGTAGAGATGGCTGGGGCTTTCTGCAGATCCAGCTTAGAGGTTTTTGCTGTCGGAAGTGGACACCCGGCCCAAGGAAAGGAAATGCTTGCATTTTCTCACTTTAGCGTCTGGGCGTCCCCACCTCCTAGCCCCGGAGGCCCCCAGCCCCAGCCCCGGCGTCCTGCGCGAAGTGAGAGAGGAAGGGAGGGAACAATAAGCTGAGAGCCGGGAATGTGCCCCCAGCGCCTGTTTACAAACACGAAGCTATTTATGATCGCCGGAAAGCGAAACCCGACGCGGGCTCGGAGCAGCCCAGACCTCGCGGGTGGAGACGGGGCCGCGGATCCCCGGAGAGGGAGGCTCTTTCTCCGACCCGTTCCGGGCGAGGCGGCCGTGCGCCCAGGGCGCGGCGCGGCGCGGCGGGGTCGGCGCGCTCAGCTCGGGCTACGCCGCGCCGCCTTTGTCTTCAAGGCGCCGTGGGGCTCCGGCCTCAGCAGTGCTCGGGCCGGAGCTCTTTCCCCGGCGACGCCCCGCGCTCTCCTCCCCTGCCCTTCTCCTTACTCCGCTCTCCTGTCCCCAACCCGGCTCAGGGAAAACTCCCAGTGCCAAAGAACAAGAAATTCAGTTCGGGAGCTGAGATTTCAGACAAAAAGCTGCCGCTAGCCACAGCTCAGAGGCTCCAATCAGCCACTGATTTTAACTTTTTCCCTTTAAATACCTATTCTCTGCCTTAAACAACAACAAAATTCCTTTTCTTTATTCTCTCACTCTAAGTCTGCCCTTTATTATTCTATTTAGTGGTGTTATTTCGTTTTTATTTTTCTGCCCGCCCGGCTCTGATCTGCCGAGATGGCTCAGCCGCAGCAGCTCGACGCGGGCTGGAAATCTCACATCCCGGAGCAGGGCTCGCAGCTCGCTCGGCTCGGAGCAGGATTTTTTTCCCTCCCTCCAGCTGAAACCTCGCAGAAAACTCCCCCTGCGGTCGACTGGAAAATGAGCTCACCCAAATCTCGGTAGGCAGCCGTGGAGGAGGGCTCCGCCAATCAGGAGGCGCTCCCGCCAAGGCGGCCGCGCATTGGCTGCGGGGAAAATCAATTATCAAATAATCGATCAGCAGGGAGCTTCGATCTGCCGGGAATGCAAACTGCCAGTCCCGATTCCCGCCCTGATGGTGGCCAAAAGGCAGTCTCCACTAAAGCAGCCGGCCCCTCGTTTCCATCGTCCCCACCCCCATCCCACCAGCTGCGGCCCGAACCCTCACCCAAAGAGGGATGTGGGTAGGGGGAGGAGTTTTGAGAAAGATTAGGGGTCCCCTATCCACGGAGATTGTTTGGAAAAGGTTCGGAGCTCTAAAATGTGTTGAGGACAACTCTTAATGCGCAAACTAAAAGAGAATTTGCATCTGTCCGAGAGGCAGGACTCAAGTTTCCAAGTGGGATTTGGAGGAGCAGGGGACTCAGGGCGAGCATCAGAACATAGATCTGGAATCAGGTTCCACCGAGCGCACGTAGCCTCCCCTAAGCGACATCTATTGCTTCTTTTAGCACTTCGCACGAATCAACGCCCAGTTCCCCCTAATAGTGGAGTTTTCATAAGGCCAAGCAGCTAAGCCTTCCCAGCTTCCCGCACCCACCTCCGCCCCAACGCCGTACTGGCCCCAAGTGTGGCTAAAGGGCTGACGCGTTCACCCAAAGCCTTCGGATGTGCTTTGCCTTGAAAGAGCTCCGACTGTTTTAAAAATTCATACTAGGATCCTTCGTCATTTGCATCTCTCTCTTCTCTTTTCCTTTCTTTCCCTCTCCCTCCTCCTCTGTCATCCCTCCCCAAGTTTTAGGATCTTTTACTTTTCTTCATCGCAAACGTGTAGAGTTTTCTGGTACAAACGCCCCGATACATCACGCGGGCGGTTAAGACAGGCCGGCGTGCCAAAGCCCAGGGAATGCAAGTAAATTACCAGCGCCTTTATGCCACTGCCTGACACCCGCCCCCCCCCCCCCATGAACTTGGAAAAAGAACTTGAGGCCAAGATGGAATCTCCCGGTCTCAGGAAGGCATTTCTCTGTTTAATTCTCGGGAAGCTGCGCTGGCTGGGCCCTGAAACGCAATCCTTTTCCGATTACGGAGAGGATCAAACTGGGCTGGCAGCCTGGAAACCCTTCCCCGAACCCCAGCAGGCTGCGGCCAACACCTGAGCGCCTTCCGACGGCTGCTGGCGGGGTGTGAACGTTTTTTCCAGTAGGCCCGACAGGCATCAGCGCGGCTGGAGGTAGGGGGAATCAGGAAGGGGGTCAAGGCAAACAGCGACGTGGGCACATCTACATTTATGATGCTTAAATGAACTGCGAGGGAAGTTGTGTAAGTATAATTTAACTGAGAGAAATTTACTGCGAAATGCATCTCGATGACCATGGTCTTTAACAGTCGTAGGTGTTCTCTGGCAAAGACTTAGGTAACCCGCTTGGAGTTACCTCAACTCTGCAGCCACGGTTTCAAATTTGGAAAAAGCCAGTTTTGATATCTATTTCTTTGACGATAGAATTTATTTTGTGTTGTTGCTCTCCAGTAAATTTTTTCATTTTTTTTTCTAGCAGAGATAAAAAAAGAAGGTTCAGGTAAGTCACTCCTTTTCAAACCAAAAACTTCAAAGCAGTAGGAAGACTATTGTGTGCTTCAACCATGATGTGTCAGATTACCTTATAAATGTACTGAAATGACCTACACACAAATTTTTCTGAAAGAAAGAGATAGTTCGAGTTTATGGGCTTAAAATAAACTCTTATTAGTTTTGAAAGTGTCTTCTTTCTCCCCCCTCCCTTTCCATTTATAACTGTGAACCTAATGCTACTCCTAGGTCTTTGTAAGATTAATTCTGAACAATCAAGGGACTAAAACACTTTTACAATGTAATTACAGTAGTACAAATTGTTTGCCCAAACCTCATTCTGGATAAGGATTTTACAATTAGCAAACAGTTATTACAGTTGGGGCTTGCTGAGAGAAATTGCACAGAGGACATCTAGAATTGCAATATAGTAGCCATAAAAAGAAAATACAAAACTCCTTTAGCAGGGCAGCAATTAATCATCTATTAAAAGAAAAAGGTAAAGGGATAGATAGTTCTAGGTATCTTAGTAAACTACTACAGATATTTATAGCTGTTCGGTGACGATACCCATCCTTAGCTTATTTAAGATACTTGCTTTTTAAGGTAATAGTACTTTTATTTTGCAAAAACTTGGCCTGGTGAAGAGTTCTGGCACTTGCCCCTAGCTTTTGTGACATGGGCCTTCCATATTCAGCTTACCCTTCATATCCCAGAACATCTTCCCAAAGATAGAGAACTAGGACTATAAAAAAGGAGGCTGGGGCCTAGGTCTCTATTGTTTGGACCCTCCTGCAAGGAGGCATTTAAAGCAAGTAGTGCCCCTTTAGGCTGTTGGTGCAGTCCTCTCTGAGAACTCCCCTCTAATCTTCTGTTCTCCTATAAGGAATTGTGCCTTTGGAAAGACCTATATCCTGAATTAGGCTTTTGTCCTCAAAGTTCACACTGATGAATCAGTTCCCAAACCCTCAGAAATTAAAGAGGCACCTCTTAAGGTAAAATGTGTGTGTATTTGCCAGCCCAGAATAAACAAAAGCCTGTTAATCAATCGAGTTTGGCAGCTGTGTTCACAGAATGATAAGGGTTTATCATCTGCCACCTAACTTTAAGATGCCTGTTAAAAGGTTGTGATTGCTCTTTAGGTCGTCCTGTGGTTTGGAGGCTTGGGGTTTGTACTTCAAGAACACTCATCCTCCTCATCTTACCCCCACATTAGCATTTGCATTTCAAAAAACAGAAATAAGAGGAGGGAAAGACAGTTTAAAGAAAATAGATTTAAAATCTAGTAGAGATAATAGAGGAATGCTGGAGATAAGAGCCTAGATGTGATATGAGAAAGGTACCAAGAAGTCAAAGCTAATGAATGGCTGTGAGAAAAGTGAAATAAACTATTTAGAGGTCTATAAAAGGGAGAAACCTGGTTAGGTGATAGGGAAGGGGGTTAACCAAGGGGATTAGGGAAGACGCTAATCAAGTGCCCTGAAGCAATCCTGGCCATAAGAACTGGGAGATTTGTTTACTGCATTTTGCTTCAGAAAACAAAGAATGTCTGGGTCCAGTTCAGAAGTCAATGAGAGGTCAGCTTCGGCTCTCCAACCTTTGCAGGGAAAATACCTCAGTCACTATATTCTGACTGGATAATGCAAAAGTCAAGAAAAAAATTTGGTGGTGGGGGGAGGGTGTTTTCCTTACTACCTTTCTATTTCAAATCATTAAAATGCTTTGGTCTCTAGAGGGGGAAAAATTACACTGGTTAACATAATTACTAGCTCTGACATTTTCAGAAGTTATAGAGGTCTTTTATTAATTAAATGGAGGGCTTAATAAAATATTCCTAATAAAATTTATGGTTGTCTTAAAACTTTCTAAACAGTGCTATAAATTCTTAATAAAATTAACTGGGAAATGAGTTATTAGCCCACACTTTACCCTCCCCCCCCTACTTCTACATACGGAGTGTCTGCAGAATGAAAAGGGAAATAGAAGCCTTTTAGTAAAATATAAATATTAGCCAAAGTCATACATTGCTTTAGAGGAGGCAAAGTTTCAACTAAGTTATTTCTAATGGCTTCGTCCTCCAATATCCCCCAAAAGCTACTCACAAAACTTCTAGAAAATTTCTTCCCCTTCTCTACTGCATACTATATATGCATGTATATGGAAGCCCATTTGAAATACAATGCTCAGCTTTCTGGTCTGAATTGTGTGTTAAGTTCAATAAAAAGCGTAAATGTATCATGCAAAATTCCAATAAAGAATTTTGAAGGTTCAGGTTGCAAATATTTTCTTTATCCATTAGAAGATAAGTAAAAATGAAATGCCTTGTAATTTCTCTCAATTTAATTTCTTTAAAGGTAATTTTTAGATAATGAATTTCTCAATAACATTTCCCTTTGAACTCCTCATTTACAACAGTCCGTGCATTATCTGAAGCAGCATTTTGTGGAGCATATATGCAAAACTTTTTCATATCACTACATTTCAAACCCTTGGCGAGTTATCTTAAGTTTTGAGACACTTCTCCGCCTCACAGATCCAAGGCTGGCTGGCTGGCTGTTTAAAATGAACAGCACACTCAAACACACTCCAAACCAAACCAAAGAGCCCTGGTGAATTGTTCAGCATTTGAAGCCTTGATCTTTTGTGCCGTCTACTGGACAATGGAGAAACTACAGCCTCTGTGACTTACAAACTTCTCTTGTCCAGTATTTGAAGGGGAGGGGGTGTGATTTGGTGCTGGGAGGTAATAGGAGAGCACCTCAGGACCTAGTTTAGACTCACAGGACAGGTCTTGTGGTCTAATCATGTTTTCAAATCCAAGTTTAGGATATTATATTAAGTATAGGCACACCTCAACCACTTGACTAAGGCACAAGGCTGAAACCTACATTTAATACAGCTGTGTATGTGTGTGCAGGCACATAGTCGGCTTGGAAAAAGACAAAAGAAAAGATGGTGGGACAAGCTGAGCATCTCTGAAAAAAAAAACATTGGTTGCTTGCCTCTGAGTGTGAATTTGCTGGACCGTCAAGTTAAATATATCTACTGCCTAGATAATCCAGAATGTACAAATTAATTCTTGGAATTTGGAACATGACATTATTCAGTAATCAAGAAAAGTACTTGTAAGAGGGATGGAAATGAAATTGGTAATTAGAAACATTTTAGTGCAGTTCTTTTTGGCAATCTTGGATGAAAACGTGAAACTTCAGTGTTTTCACTTGGAGACCACATGTGGGAGAAAGTGTGGGTGAGATTCAGTCAGATGCCTTTATGTAGCAGAGGCTGTTTGATGTTCTCTTAAACATTTAAAAAATATTGTATACATTTTGGTTATGATTTAAAAAATATCTGTGGCACTCTAGGATTATGGAAGCTTTGTAGAAAAAAAATTCATGAAGCTAACTTTGACCTCTTTGATATTGATATAGTTTCTGAATAATCACAATTACTATAGAGAGGTGATTCTGCGATTTAAGAAACAAACAAAGCCCAACATCAATAAAATATGGAAAAGTCAAGCTGATTTTGGTGGAAGAGACACAGACTTGGGTACAACGCTCTTAAGACTGTTCATCTGCTTTTCTGAAGTTAAAATTCCTTATTGCATTTTAATAAAATCCAGTTATTAGGGTGCCTTTTAATAAAAACCTAAGAGTGAAAAGGAGACAGCTTTAGGGCATTTTATTGATGCATAAATATATTTCAATGATCTACTTCGAATACATATTTTGATGTGGCACTATGTCAGAATGACTTGAAAATATTGTATTAAATATAGAAATATTAGAGAACCTGGATGACTTGGACTACTCAAGGCAGTGAGATGGCTTGCATTGCAGTGTAAAAGAACAGGATGGTTTCAATTGTGCTACAGAGCTGCTGCTGCTGCTGCTGCTGCTGCTGGGTGTCTTTTAAACTTCAGCATAATCAACTGAACTGTGATGTTATTATTTTATGAGATGCTGTTTGGGTCCATTGCTCCAGATTAAAACAACAACAGCAACAACCATGACCCTACCAACAATAGCTGGAAAACGTAGAAAATTCTTACAGGAACCAATCGCAAGTACCCACACGTTTGATATATTCTAAACTAACAGCGGAAGTCCTGAGCCCTGGAAGAGGTCTGGGAACGTGCTCTAGTCACCAAACGCAAACATTTACCTTTGAAGCAACAGGATGAGCCAGACTGGTCAGGATTAGCATCCATGTTCGACTGGATAAAGGGGCATATTCTGTGAAAACCTTCAGGCAAAAATCGTCCTGATTATTCAAAAATAAATATTTCAACATTTCATTGAGTTATCTGATGAATAAGAAAAACATCGAAGGTTCCCTGCAGCTCAGAAAGAATTCCAGTAGCGGGAACAAGGCAGAGAAGGAACGAAGTAGCTGAAGGACACCTGCTGAGTAGTTCCTCACTGGTGAATATCTGAAAACGTACTTTTCCGTGCCCTTAGGTACAAATGAAAAATAAATATCATCTTTCCTTGTCTTTTAAAAAAAAATTAACGTCAGACTATGGTGATGCTTGCTGAAAATATTTTTTTCCAGGCGATTTATGCGAGGAAAGGCCAATTTTGAAACTTATGACTTATGAGAGAAGTTGAGGTATAAGCCGGGAACAAATCGGTTCGTAGCCGAGTCCACAACCCTGAGAGGCGCCCCTACTTCTGCGCTCATTGAGGGTAACTTTATTCACCGGCAGGTCGGCGGCCACTTGCGGGACCCCTTACGGAGTCGGTGCTTTCACCGCAGAGCCCCCAGCAGGGCTGTCCTGTCGCCTGTGCGTCTCGGGGTGCCAGGTCCCCGCGGCGCCCTGCAGCGCAGCCTTGTCCCCGCGCGCCCAGCCACGCAGAGCCCCGCGCCTGCTTGCACCCTCGGGGGCGCGGACTCCCCGGGCCGGGTGGGGGTCCCGGCAGGAGACGCTTCCCGGGGATGGGGGCCGCGGACTCTCACCCTTGGCTTGGCGCGGGGGCGACAGTGCAGGCGGCGTGAGGGAGGTGTGGGGAACGTGTACCCGGTGACCCCGAAGCGTCTGGAGAGAGCACAGGGTGAGAAGGTCCCCTCTCCTGCCAGTGTCCCCCTCCCCCTCCAGTTTTGACCGCCATCCCATCTTCTCTTTGGGGTTCGCCTCGCCCTCTGCGGAGGGAGTGGGTCAGGCCGGGGCGGCGCGGGTGGCAGCCCGGCAGCGGGAGCGCGAGGACCCGCGGATCCGGCGCCGCGACGCGGGGGCACCGGCTTTCGTCTTCCGCTTCTTGGGGCTGAGCACCCGAGGGCGCCTTTCTGCCCTTCTTGGACTCGGGGACTCGGGGACTCCGTCTCACCCCGCCCTTGCCTCAGCCTCATTCTGGAAGCTTCTTGCTTCGGTTCCTGGACGGTTCTTCCCTGGGGGCGCCGTGAGCCCTGGGGTGCCGCCCATCCCTCCCCCCACCAGGCCAAGGGTGCTCTGCGAGCCTTTGGGGACCCCGGGCCCCGACTGCCCCCTGCGGCCGCGGCGGCCCCCACGGAGGGGCTGGAACAAGCGCGCGTTTGTGGCGGGGGTTATTATTTCAGGTGCGCTAATGGGATTAGACGCCGCGGGAGAACCGTGTGGGGCTGGATGCGGGTCCTCCTCCCGGGTGGAAGGGGAGGCGCCGCGGGGCCCGCGGCCTCGCCTCGCACCGCCCGCTTCGTGCGCCCCGCGCCGGCGCTCGCCCCTCGGAGGGAGAGGAGGGGAGGGGCGGGGGAGTGATGCGGCGGGAGGCTGAGAGACGGGAGACAGGGAGGAAGGGAGAGGCAGAGTGACAGTGACAGAAACGGAGAGAGGGAGACGGGGATAAAGAGCGGCGGAAACCGAGACAGAGATGGAATCTGCTCAGTCCGGTCCGCCACCAGGACGCAGTAAAACAGCCTCCCCGCACCCGGCCTCGCCAGGGAAGGAGAAACGCGCCCTTTATTGCCTTGTGCTGCTTTCTTCTTCCGAGGGAGCCTTATCATAGACTTTTGCATAATTGCATATTGACTTTCCTTAACAGTTCTGAAGAGCTATTTGTACTTCCACTTGTTCAGTCGCAAACAATTCCCTTGGGAAAAAGAAAAAGAAAAAAAAATGTGTGTGTTGGGGTGGGAAGTAAGGCCAGAGGCAAACACTACCACTCTCTTTGGAAATGTCCCTTAGGCCATCCCAGAAATGACCATATTGTGAGTCACCATGACAAGTGTGGTGAGGTGATGGCTCTGCCTTGGGCCCACTTTTCACAGCCCCTTCCCCACCATGGAGAACCAGAGAATAGTAGGGCCGATAAGTCAAGGCAGTTAGTTCCATTTGCCCATTTCACAGATGAGCAAGCTGAGACCCAGAGAGGTTAAGGGACTTATTCAATTTCTTCTCTCTTTTCTGCATGTCTCCAAGATCTCTTTTTAAATATTCCCCCAATTCTTTGAAAAAACAAAAAAACCCAAAAATATATCACAACTACAGAAGAAGCCTTTCCTACTCCATGGCTCCTGTCGGAAGCAGCTGTGTGTGTAGTTGATGGCTGTGTGTGAGGATGTGAGACTGAGTGGTGGCCCCCTCCTCCCCTGCTCCAACACTGTCTCCATCACTGAGCCCCTAAAGGGAGAGAGCAGCAGGAGGGAGCTGGCTAACCTGTAGAAGACCCCTCCACCCAGCAGGGAGAAAGGAGCAAGGAGAGCTTGTATTTGCTGGTGATGGGGCTGGGGTCTCCTAGGCTTTGCCTTTCTCCAACCAAACCCCACCTTTTCAAACAAACAAACAACTCAGGCCTTTTGCATTGACTTCCTGTGACTGAGTGACCCTAAGCAGAAAACTGCCCCAGGTCACCCAGGGCAGGAGTAAGGACATTCAAGGCCTTATTTACCCCAGGATTAAAAATAACATCCCCTCTAACTCTGTCCCTCCTCAGCTGCTTGCCTTTTAAGGATGTGAGAAGGAGCTTCTTAGAATCTAAACAGACATAATAACCCATTGAGATGTTTAGGATTCAAGTTTACAAAAACAGCATTTTATCCCTGCTTCCCTGAACCCCACTTCAACCAAGACCCAGGCTACAAAACCCTTTACAAAGACATCCTGTATCTTTTATGGGCAAAATAAATTTTTAAGTAGCCACTTCTAGTTCTGAAATATTTTTAGCTTCAAATTTTGCTCCTAAAGCAAATCAGTTATTTATTGCCCTCTTCTGCCCATTCCGTGATTATTTTTAGCCTTTCATTCTAAATTTTTTGTTACCTTGAATTTTGTTTTGATTTGGGTGTTTGGTACAGAAAACCTGCTTGCAGGTTTGTTATCCGCAGTCATCCACGTTTATTTTATTTTGTGAAAACTCTGAAGTTTACTGTGTGTTTTTATTGAGGAAACACTGGTTTGTAACATTGTATAAATTTTGGGTGTACATCTTTGTTATTTTGACATCTGTATAGACTGCATTGTGTTCACCACCAAAAGACTAGTTTCCATCCATCACCGTACACATGTGCCCCTTTACACCTTTGCTGTGTTTTTTTACTTATTGAATATTGAATAGCCTAACACTCTTGGAGGTTTAAACTTAGTAATGTGCTATGTTCTAGCCTAGCTTTTGTGATAAGCCTATTTATTGCATTTTCTTAGAAACTTGTTGATTCACACATCTTTTGGTTAAAGCTCTTTTGAGGAACCCAGACCTTTGTGATATACTGCACTGTAAGCTGTTTTATTTGCAACTATTTGATGACTGTAGGCTGAAACTGAAGAATGATTTTGGAAATTGGTTCTATTAGAAAAAGCTCTTTGCACATACAAACGTTCCCAGCCAAGCTTCCGAGTAGTGGCAGTGAGGGAGAGGGGCAGGGCTGAGAGTTAGGGCCCTTGGGTTCAAATTTTAACTTGGTCACTAACGCATCGATTGCATTCGAAGAAGTTAATCACCTGCAGAATGAATTGGTTATATTATTGGGTTCTCTAAGTGTATGTTTCATTCTTGTATTTAATGATTCTGTACTTTGAAATTAGACACACAGAAAATATGTAGCTTCATAATGAACAACAAAGTTTAATGTTAGGACATTGCAATAATACCTATTTCACAGCAAATTTTAAAGAGGCTGATATTTTGGAGTTGGACTGGAGAAGGTTCTTCTAAAGCAATGTTTCCCTGACTTGACTTCAGCCATTTAGTTACAACCAGAGGGCTTTTACCCCGTTTTAATGCTCTCTGAATTAGTTTTTTTTTTTTTTAAATAGGCTCACCTGAAATAAAAGACATAAATATATTTTAAAATGAAATTTTATATCATAGGATTTCTTTTGTATTTTTTTGTAATGCAAAGTACTATAAATACGATAATAAATTTAAAACAATTTCCTTGGATATGTGCTCCTAAATCATATTTACCCCACTTAGAGAAGCAATGACCTAAGGACTTCTTAAATCTGTTCAATATGCCACGTTCTGAACAGGTGCTATTTTATGTATCAGCATGACCAAGGACTGTGCGACAAGTATCCCACAGTGAACACAGAAAGAAGAGGCATTCAGAAGAGAAGGAAGTGAACACTAATGATTAGGAAAAAATGAACCCTAATTTTAGGAAGAAATCGACACTAATGTTTTACCATTCAACTTTGGTATTTAAAGCGAGATCATATCTCGTAAACCTGTAACTTGTTGATGTTGGTGAATCATATGAAGCCTCCATTTTACAAGACAGCATTTGAAATATAATCACTACAATTTTAGACATTTGTAAGACCCAAATTTATGATAATAATAAGCAATTTTTGGAAAGTATACCAGAGTCTATAAAAATGACAATTATTTCTCATAAAACCTTCAAAACACTGAAATCTGAAACTCCTGTGCTTTATATTCCAGTGAAAGAAAACATAAATGCTTCTACTTTTGACTTTTTTTTTTCAATTTATTCATTCTCAACTCTCCCCTCCTTTAAGATTCTCCTGACAGGGAAATCAAGCGTCAGAAGAATTCCTTAATACCTTCAGGCACTGTAACCTCCAGGTATTACTCTCTAAGTTTGAAAATGACAACTTAGGTCTTTGTTGAAAGATACACCTGAAAGAACTAAAGTAAACAGAAAGATGTCAAAAGCATAGGATTATTTTTTGTTACCATTAGATTTTGTCTGGATATCCTTCATTGTGGTTTAGAGGTTAAAACACTTCATCCTTTCTGCACTGGCCAGGCAGCTTTTGGAGGCACTTTCTCCAGCTCCCTGATTTCACATTTGTCTTTTCTTAGTAGCATTGCACACTGAATTTGTAGGGCAAGAGGTAATTGATACACAGATGTTATTTCTTTATTCCTGATAGTGGTTATATACCTCAGCAAACCAAACCCCATTAGCTGGAAGCTTTTGTTCTGCTTTGTTTTTTCCTAAACATGGAATGAAGTTAAAATAATAATTTACTGAAACAAGATAAACACCTGACCATCTTAGAAACCAAGGAAAATTAAAACCAAAAAGCATTGCTTAACACAGCCAGAATGCTTAAGAACTTAAAAACCACAAAGTTGAAAATGGATAGTTATGGCTCTTTCAATAACTGTCACTTTGCCGTGATTCTAAATCGGTGTCCCAGCATGATGAGGAGTGTGGCTGAGCTTCAAATGCTCTGGAAACCACTGCTTTGAAGGTCAGACTCAGCCATGTTTAAGTTCCCAGCTCACGGTGCTCCCAGCAATCCTTGGCTCCGTGGAACCAACCACGCCCCTGACCTGATAAGAACAAAATGCTCACAGCCAATTAGTTCCCTGACTTGTGATTCTGTACTTGGCACTTGCCATTTTTTCTCTTTGAGCATTTAATTCTCTTTAGTTTTGTACATTTCCATTTCGATGGTAGTTGGCCAGCACCCTTTTTTATCCTAAGCCAGTTTAGACCGCAAAGTATCGCATATTTTCGGATACTCTTACCCCTTAAATGTTTAGGGCTTATTTGTTCGAGATGCTCAATCAATGAGCCTTCCTCAGCGCTTTTAGCTTTTTCCTCCAGGAGGGAATAGTTTAAATTTGCTTCAAAATTCTATTCTTTTTGTTTGCTTATTCCTTTCCTATGAGTCTGTAATTTTGTTGTGCTGACACAGTTGGTTAACCCCATACTGGGGAGCTGATTAAAAACACTTTCTAAAAATGTCTATTCCTATTGCTGCTATTAATCAGCCTTTTTTTTGGCCTATTGCTTTCTTTTGGTTTATCAAAATCTTTCCACCCCAGTAATTCTAAATGGGCATAGTTAGAAAGCTACATACCCAGTTCTTTGTAAGACGGGCAAGTTCTCACTGTATTGTCTCTAATGTACCTGCTCTGTTGGAATGATTCCGGAGAACAGTAAGTGGTCTTAGAGATCCTCTCAACCCGTGTATGTGCCAGAACAAATGTGAGCAAGAATCAGGTTTGTTCCCACCCCTGTGCTTAGGGGACCACTCAGTTCACAGCAGATTTCCCCCTTGAGGAGCACTTTCTTGAAAAATCTGAATGGTTGTCATAGATATGCTGAGGGAAGCTGTTCAGGGTCATTTGTACACTTTCTACACTCCAGTTAACCCAGATACAAAGGCCATTCCCACCATCCTACCCCTGTTCTCCTGGAAACTTTTAAGAAGACATGAGGTCCAAAACCAGTTTCAGAGTTTACCTGCTTTTCTCATTGTCACTGACATTTTTTGGATAGTGATAAAAAGGCAAGTCTGTTGCAAATTGCATAAATCAGTCTTTTCTCTCTGTTCTGCTGTCAGGTTGCTCTTCTCTAATGTCACCATATGTCACTGCTTGTCCCAGCCAATCTCAGGTTGACTGAAAGTGTTTGACTAACTTTTGGGTTCTGTTGCCTGTAACTGGTAAGACTGCCAGCTTTTTGGTTTTACACTGTTCCATTTAGAACGTGTTATTCAGGTGAAGTTAATTATCTGTCCTAAACAAGTCTTTGATATTCAGGGATAAAATTGAGAATTTAATTTTATCCCTAATTTAATAAAACATTTCACAGTTTGCAGAGCATGCCCCACCGCTTGGCCTAATATCTCAGTTTACTCCCCCAAATCCTGTGAGAACATATTGTCATCTCCATTTCACAGATCAAGTTTAAAGTCACACAACTATTTAGGATCAAAGGCCATGTACCAAGTTATGGTCTCAATCTGGAAAAATATCTCTGTACTGCATCGTTTTATTATGCTAAATATTTGGGAAGGGGGGCATGTGAAAAAATGAGAACACATTTCTTTTTGCTTGAATTTTTTAGTTCTTTTCTCTTTCTTTCCTATCATCTACTACAAGATTAGAAATATTTAAACTCCTGAAATACATCCCCAGAAAGTTTCACTATTTCCATTGTACAGACATTTTGAACTGATTAATCATGTTCATTGTGAAATATTTGCTTCTCTATATTTCAAAGTTATATTTTGTGGTGCAAATAATATCCATTTTTGAAAGATCACACTCAAAATTATATATAGAACAGGGTTATTTATACAGATTTGTTATAATTCTTTCATTCTACAGGTGCAATATTTGTTTTGTTTTTATAGGTGATATATTTTTTACATAAACTATAATATGTACGTAAATCAATTTATGACATATTATAGCATGGTTTTCAAGGAGATAGCAATTTAAACTTCCCATTTAAAGAGCGAGAAGAAAACTGCTTTCAGGAAATCTTAGTTAACTGGCAGGAGTCCTTTTCAGAACACAGTTACCATGGGATTGAGAAGTATTTGCTAATTATAACAGTGCACTAATTATCTGCTTTTACATCTCATCTTTCTGTCTTTCTGTCTAAATTCACTTCTAATTATATGGTACCCTTTTTGCATATGACATATCTAAAAGTATTGCTTTTATCAGATATGAATTCTTTTACTTGGAAATATTAAAGAACATAGTTTCATTTCCAAAATATTTTCTCCTACAATATAGTGAAATCTTTTGATTGTGGGTTGAATAATCTGTCATGTTGGGTGGAGGGAGGGGCCATGATTTAAATATTAGACATTTTGTATCTTCCGAAAGAGAATAGCAAGAATGATCAGCCTTGTCATGGTTTCTATTTTTTAAATGCAGTTAAGCAGATGTAGCCACATTACCCACCCTTCATCATCACCATCACTGTACTCATATTTTTATTACTTTTCAGAATTTCAAAAATTGCCATTGATGGAAAGAAATTTTAAACATAGTGTAATAAAGGAAATGTCACTGGATCATCAGAACTGATTTTTGTGTGATTAATTTGTCGTCTGAATTGTACAGGTAGGCTTAAAACAAAAGCAACAACAACAACGACAACAAATGTGATTTCAATTCCTATATTTTGATTCCCTGGGCTTGTTGAGCAAATAGAAACAGGAATTCACTTTCTGTGTAAAGAGACTGAGTCTCACTCATCACCCCAAAGCAGGAACTTTCCCCCGGGGGGGTACATCTCGAATTAGGAGCCTACATCTTTAGGAAGTCTCAGGCTTTACTCCCAAACACAGGCTCATGTGACAGCTGTTCGTCTGACCCATTCGTCGGTGTACACGTTCTCTAGCTCCACTCCTGATCACACTTTATTGATTAGGAACTTTAATGCACACATATTCATTTTAATGTTTATTTGTTTTTAAATAAAGCTTAGAGAATAATTTATAAGCTTTTAAAGAAACATCTGATAGAGTCCTTGAAGCTTCTGCAAATACAAACAAAATCTGCTTTGCAGTATTTAAGACACATATAGATATGTGGATTGAGCAGTTTTAGATCTCGGCTCCAGGAGGAGGTAGAGAGAGGTTGGGGGCTGGATGGAGCACGAGAGGGAATATTTACTTAGGGCTTCCTCTATGCCAGACACTGGGATAGATGCTTTTATACACATTATTTCATTTTGGTAGCATCCAAGTCTATTAAGTGTTGTTATAATAATCAAATTAGAACTTTAGAGTTTGATATATCTTTTATGTTGAATTGCACTGAGCTGAAAACTTGTATCTTCTGCCGTCAGTTTCATTTTTATGCCCGGCCATAGAATCATTGACATCCATTCAACTCAAGATGCTCAACTGCCCAGCAAAATAAGGATGCAGTCAAGGCCTGAAGAGCCATGTGGGGGTATTCTCTGCAACTAGATACGTTTCAACAATGGTAAAGCCTTTTCATTATTTGGATGGAGATCCCTTTCCATCTTTCCCATCCTCTTGGACCTGAGGCTCCTCATCTGGAAATCAAGAAGACTTAACTCTATTTTTGATATTTCTCTCAGCCCTAGTGATTTGTGAATTTCATATTTGATTCTGCTGATGCCAAATGTTTACAGCTGAAAAGAGGAGGGCAAACTAATTATAAACAGAACTTTCCCAGCTAAAATCTCAGGGGGTCAAGAGAAATGATTTAGGCAGTTTCCGACTCTGACAATCAGAAATGCATTCCTTTGTGGCAATTATAAGGTACACCGAGAAAGAAAAAACTTTCTTTTTTCCGTTTTACCATTTTAGTTATAATATGTTATGGAAGTGAAAAGCTTCCCAAGGGATGGAACAATAGTCTTAATATCAAGTCACTGTAGATTGGGGTTATTTCTTGACCATTTGCTGTGTGCTTTGGAATAGGAAACCATCCCTCTCTGGGCTCAGTAAAATAATGTTAATACCATCTCCTTCAAAATGGTGTTCTGATGTTTAATCAATGTTCATAAATCTCTTCAAGATCCTCACATAATAATTGTGACATAAAGTACAAAGTATTATTCTTGGAATGGGGTAATTTTATCCAATTAAATCTCCTCTGAGCCATCACCTGGGTAGGAAACGTTGTTATTACTTTGCAAATTACTTTGTACTTAGGTTTCCTCATGTTCCCTAACCATGAGCAAAAGTCCCATCAGAAGGTTTAGAGTATTTAATATTTGCAACATTGACTTTAATGGGACATTACAGTGAAGAACAATATGCTCTAGTGCTGTACTAGGGACAGGGTGGAATGACCTAACTCTCTCTGAGGATGCATCTCATACAATGCCATTAACCACTCTTGGAGCAACTGTATAGTTAATGGACACAGCACGTCATTAGTTTGAATGGAATCGTAGGAGACTTTGAGTTTAAAGCTAGGAGTCAAGTTGGGCTAAGAGGTTTGCCCAGTTTCTAGAGACTGGAGTTTCATGATCGGTTGACGGTGTTTGCTTTTTTAAATGCAGCCAGCCCTTCAAAAATAATGGCCAGACATGGAACTCATACTGAATAGATCCTAGCAAGCACTAGAAATTACCTGTCATCTTGTAAATGGATCAGTCTAGACATTGCTTTTCATTAATTAATTAATGCATTTACCCAATAAATTATTTATTGATTACCCATGTGCCAGGATCTGGATTAAGGAAGGCCTAGAGAGAGGTAGGAGGGTGGAGATCCTGTGGAAGTGTGTGATCACTTGTAGTTGCCTTCATGGCTGGTTCATGCATCATTTTAGCTGCTGGTTTCATTTTGGAAGTTGTTCTATATTATCACACTGAATGAAAATGATGCCCCATCCCACCTCAATCCACAGCTGAGGTCAATTCATCAGGCGTTCCATGAACTTTTATTGCATTCAAGGATAAAAGAGGCATTTATGATAATTAACATAGAAAATAAGAAAAAAAAAGGGCTCATATCTTAGGTCACAAATTTTTGAAGTTTGCATGGTAAGTGAAATGAGAGAATCATCATTTTTACTGTATGCAACTGCTTAGATATTAAAGTAATAATTGTCTCCTTTTCTTCTTTCCCCCAACTCCTTCTGCTCATGTCAAAATTGTAGTGACTATTAAAGATTGGATAAGCACACCAGCAAGTTGAATATGAAATTATCAAAATGGTACTGAAAGAGAAAGAAATAGTAAAGAAAAAGGAAAAAATCGATTATCCCACCATCCAAACATAGCTAATAGCAATTTCTTTCTTCAGATGTATGTTTTTATGGAATTATGTGCTTTTGCTTTTCATTGTATTTTATCTTTTTTCAAACTACTACATAAATTTTGATATCTGTTTTTAATGTCTGCTAATATTACAAAGCCTATGTATACCATAGTATAGTTAAGTATCCTATATTTTTGGGTATTTAGATTGTCTCTAGTTTTTCATATTTTTTTCGCTATTGTGAATTAAGCTCCAGGGCATACTCTGTGTGTGTGTGTGTTTGTGTGTGTGTGTGTGTGTGTAGACTTCCGTATACTTTTTAGACAGAGATCTGGACGTTAAAATTCTAGATCTTTAAAAGATATTAAAATTTTTATGGCTTTAAAGATTTTTTGCTGAATTACTTGTCAGCATTGGATATTCCCCCTACTAAATATTCCCCCTACTAAAATTTATAGGTAAAAATGAACCTTTATTTTTTCTTTTCTTATTGATGTTTTAATAGTTTTTAACATTGTGAAATTTTGGGTTGTACACTTTTGTTTATCCATCACCATATATATGTCTCCCTTCACCCCTTGTGCCCACCCCCCACCCCCATCGCCCCTGGTAACCACAATACAGTTTTCTCTGTCCATCTGTTGGTTTATATTCCACATATGAGTGAGATCACACAGTGTTTGTCTTTCTCCTTCTGGCTTACTTCACTTAACATAATACCCTCCAGGCCCATCCATATTGTTGGAAATGGGATGATTTGGTCTTTTTTTATGGCTGAGTAGTATTCTATTGTATATATATACCACATTTTCTTGATCCAATCGTCAGTCGAGGGACACTTAGGTTGCTTCCTCTTCTTGGCTATGGTGAATAATGCTGCAATGAACACAGGGCTGCATAAGCCTCTTTGGATTGTTGATTTCACGTTCATTCGATGGATAGATTCTCAGTAGTGGGATGGCTGGATCATAGGGCATCTCTATTTTTAATTCTTTGAGGAATCTCCATACCGTTTTCAATAGAGGCTGCACCAGTTTGCATTCCCACCAGCTGTGTATGAGGGTTCCTGTTTCTCCACATCCTCTCTAACATTTCTTGTTTTTTGTCTTGGTGATTATAGCCATTCTAACGGGCGTGAGGTGATATCTTAGTGTTGTTTTGATTTGCATTTCCCTGATGATTAATGATGTTGAACATCTTTTCATGTGCCTATTGGCCATCTGTATATCTTCTTTGGAGAAGTGTCTGTTCATTTCCTCTGCCCATTTTTTGATCTGGTTGTTTGCTTTTTTTTGTTGTTCAGTTGTGTGAGTTCTTTATATATTATGGAGAGCAACCCCTTATCAGATGTATGTTTTGCAAATATTCTCTCCCAGCTGGTGGGTTGTCTTGAACTCTTATTTTTAAAATTGCATTTTTTATTACATGCAAGGTTTTTTTTTTGTTTTTTTGTGAGGAAGATTGGCCCTGAGCTAACATCTGCAGCCAATCTTCCTCTATTTTATATGTGAGACGCCACCACAGTATGGCTTGATGAGCGGCATGTAGGTCTGTGCCCAGGATCCGAGCCTGTGAACCCCAGGCGACTGAAGCCAAGTGTGTGAACTTAACCTCTACACCACTGGTTGGCCCCTACATGCAAGTTTTTAATATGTCACTGTTTAGTAGTTCTTTTCCTTCCCTTTTGAATTGTTTGTTTACCTTCTTTGTGAATTTTTCTATTAGGGATATTGTAGTTTTGAAAATTCAGAATCTTCTTTCTTACATGAAGGAATATATGAAGCCAACAAATATGATGTTTTTGAAGAAATATCAGTGAAGTTAAAAATGCTCATAAAAATAAAAAGACAAAACTGAAAACAGATATATCATAATTATGTGTATGTTTGAGTGTACCAAAAGGGAAAAATAAATGGAAATATATTAATTGTAGGTATAATATTTACTTTCTTTTTTCTACTTTTCTGTATTTTCAAGGTTTCTAAAATGAATGTGCACTATTTTTTTTAATCAGAAAAATATATCTTTCTTTTCTCAACTCTATTTCTTTTTTACTTGGACATTTTCAAAACCTAGAGTTTCATTGAAACTGGTAGGAATATGCAAGTTTGGAGGCTATGGGCAAGTGAAAAAGTACTTTCTGGAGGATTCCTTCCTTTGTGAAACCAAAAATTCCTAAAAAGATGATTAGGAAGAGGAAAACATATCTGTTCCTCTGAGTGGGTGAGGGATTTTCAAAGTGAGTTTTCTCGTGGCTTAACCATATTGACAAAACACTTCTAGGTGCCACGGGTGTAATTTTCCAGGCTGTCCTGAACAGTGACGTTTCTGTGGTGTCTTCTGCCTGAACTTTCACAGCGATGAGTTATGGGTGAGAAGGGCACACGTGCATATACCAAGATGTCCACTTTTTAAAAACTTTCCCTTAATTTAAAACATCCTTTTTGCACACAGGGAACCTTAGAATTTCCATATTTGGTAAATTTACATAAAGAAATCTATTGTTTGTAAAGGAATAATGAGTAGAAACGCTTTCAGATTTCTGTCTTGGTCAGTTAGAATAACAGCTGCAGCCTGATTGTCTGACCCTTCCACTCTCGCCATGAGCAAGCCTCACCTGAAGCTGCTGTACACTGATTGCAGCTAAATGTCGGAGAGGAAAAAAAGCAACCTTTTGGATGCTGACCTTTAAAAAGTCTCAGTTAAGACTGATTTCCAAGACTGTTGCAGGGGCGTATATTTTATAAATTCCTCTAAATCTCCAGGGTAGACAAGAAATGCTGAGAAGAATTTCACAGAAATAATAAATTCATTATTTCTCAGTAGCATAGGCATTTGGTCCTCCATATTTGAGTAGCTAGTTCTCCATGAGAGTATGTTTTTTTAAATCAGGATTTTGTCTTCATCTGCGGGATGAAATTCCCGAATTAAGCAAAAGGAAAGGGCACTTTCTGTACTTTGGATATGCAAATCCTACAAACCTGAGTAAAGCAGGGCATGCTGGGGTTTAGGGGACTGAAGAATAACACTCCTGCTCACTTCCAAACCCCTGTATTAGGGACCAATTGAAAGATTCACATAGGAGCATGATAGATGGAGAAATATCAGCTTTGGGGAAAAAAAGCTGATTGGAAAACAAAGCTTAGATGTAGGCTGGCTGATACCCATCTCGCCTGTTTAATTAAACAAATCTACCGAGCCAAGGTTTCCAGGCTAGAGCTGAACAATATATGTGAGTCCTGAGCACAGGCTACCTGAAATAGAAACAGAACTCAGTGTTTAGCAGAGGCTGAGCCTTCAAGCTCCATTCTTCTTCTCCTCCTGCCCTCCCGTCCCCGCCCCCCAGTCTTACTGATCAGGAAAACTGATCTTCTTCTTTCAAAGAAATCTGAAAGAGAAGGCAGAGAGAAAGACTTTTGAAGACCTTCTCCCATACTTTGATTTAATGGGCATGGAAGCTCCTCCTTCTATGGAAACAAGTAGGGATAAGTATTCCCTTCTCATAAATAAATGTGGCAAAGGCATGGTTGGAAAGTAAAGATGATGTGGGTCTGAGGTATGAGTGGTAGCCCTCTTGGAGTGTGCTGAAATTGACATCCTTAGGACTTCTGGGGGAAGTTGGCAGGGTATTTGCAAGAGGATAATTCTTTTCTGCTCCTAAAACTTGAAAACAACAGCAAAGAAATCTCTGTAACACTCCTCAAATAATGATTGCTAAAGTGTGTAAAGACAGAAGATATTGGGAATCTTGAGAAAAAGATCCTATCTCCTCTTCCAGATCCAGTACTGTAGGGAACATGAATGAAGCTGTTTCTAAAAACCCACCCTTGCACCCTTAATTTGCAGGGAAGTGGACAGGGAGGATGTGTGGTCGGCCAAGGGGAGAAAATATGAAGAGGCCTTTCTAGAGCGTAAGTTCCATGGAGAGTGAGCAACTCATCTAAAATGGGAAGAACCACCAGGACTGACAATGGTGCTTCTCTCTGTTTGGGAAGAAGATGAGAAATAACCTAGAGTAGGATCACTCAGATGTAGTGGGTTCCAGCCACAAGTTGAGATTTTACAGAAAGAAAAGACAAATAAGACAAAGACATCTCAGGGTATTAATGGCCCAAGAATAGAACAGAATCAAAGCCCTGTCAGGTTTCTTCTCATCTCCACTGTGGGTTAATATTGTCAGTGCTGATGCCCTGAAGTTTTGCCTGTTTAAACATCCTTCCTCCAATATACCCCCATGCTCCAGTCTCCAGGGATGGGAGTGGAACGGTAGCAGCTGTTTCTTTCTGAAGAAATCGAGTTTGCTCTCCCTGAATTGGGGGAAAAAACTAAAATTCATGACTATGCCCCAAAGGAAGAGGATAAACTCCTAACTAGGAGAGTGAATCCAAGTGGGGAGATTTAAAACATTATAAAGAAAAAGAAAACAGAACCAATCCACTAATTATAGTTGATTCAGCCTCCGGCCAGCTCGCTACCACCCTTAGATGATAGAAGTTCAGAATCTAGAAGAGAAACCTTTAACATATAGACTTCAAACCAAAGGGAATCTACAAACAGAACTGAAATGAGGAGGCATAGGGAGTCACTGAGAAGCCACGTACACAGTATCCAGACCAAGAGAAAGTCTGTATAGGTCTATACTCATCAACTGACAGTAATCTGGAAAGAAATAAGCTAGCATCTATTAAAAATACCGTAAAAAAGAAAGGAAGAAAGAAAGAGGCATGGTAAGTTAATAATATAAAAATCCAGTCTGCAGAAAGATATGCCACAAGAAGACAAATATTTTTGTTTGCAAATGCTATGCACTGTCAAAGAAACTAAAGGGAATATTAAATCTTTGAAACAAGTTATCAAAGTGTATAAATAATCTTATGAGTTAAAAAAGGAAATTGAAGAATAAATAAAATAAATGGAGACCAATATGAAAAAACTTTGAAATTTTACTGGAAAGAAATAAAAGAAGACTTAAATAAATGGGAAGGCATATCTGTTTCATGGATGGGAAGACTCAAGATATTCATTGTCACTAAATTATTCTATAAACTCAATGAAATGTCCATAAGAATACCAACAGGGTTTGGAGGAACAAGTAAGTGTCAATACTCAGAATGAATTGTAAAAGAAAATAAAAATGGGATTGGTCTTGCCAGAAATTGCAACTAATTACAAAAATATAATATTTAGAACAGTATGGTACTGATTCAGATATAGGTAGATGTGAAATAGAATAGAACTGAAGAATAAGGTAAACTCAAGCAATCACTTGGGTGTGAGAAATGTGGCAGACCTGGGGAATATGTAACCCGGTTAAGGTTGATGCAGGGTCAATGTCTGTTTGGTCACCATTGTATCCTTAGCACATAGTAAGTACACGTTGAATATTTGTTAAATAAATGGATCAATGACATTTGGATCAAGTCAAATATTCTGCACTGAACAAAGCATCATACCCAAATGAAAAGACAACAAATTCAGGGGTGGTGGTTTACAACACAGACAAAGGCTAATTTCCTTAACATAAAATTTATCTTGCAAATTAGAGAGAAAATAACATATAGGCTAATAGAAAAGTGGACATAGAAAGGAATAAGCAGTTTAAGAGAAAAATTCCAAATAATAAATAATCACAATAGAAATGCTCAGTTTCACTCATAATTAAAAAAACACAAATTAAAACAACAATGAATCATCTCATATAATAGTTTGACAAGGATGCCAAATATTCATAAGACCCAATTGTTGGTAAGAGGCAGAGGAAACAGGAATATATTTTCATATATTCTTAGTAAGAGTCTGAATTGGGGGAACATTTTGAGGCCAATTTAGCAATATGTATCAAAATTCTAAGTGCTCATTCTTGAACTCAGCTTTTTAAGGAGGTTATTCCACAGATATACCTGCACAAGTAAGCAAAGATATATGTAAAGGAATTTTCATTTTAGCCCTGTTTATAAGAGAGAAAATCTGTAAAATATGAAGTCTATTAATAGAGGATTCTTTAAATAAATTACAGTATATCCATAAAATAGGATGTTATTAACTATGAAACGAATTAAGCAAACATATGCAGTAAAAGAAGAGCATTATATATTCTCAAGTGGAAAATCAAGCTGCACAAATATCATGATTTCATTTAAGCAAAACTATACATGTGTGTTTGTAGAAAATGACTAGAAGGTTCCACATAGTTCTGTACTTTCTCCTTTAAAAAAACATTAAAAATTTATTACTTTTATAAGAAAATATTTAAAATGGACTGGCATTCATATATATAAAGTATTATATCTCTAAAACTATAAATAATACTCATGTTTTTCCTATTTAATTTTTAGTAAATGTAGCATTTCCTCCAATTTTACTTTCTAATTTTATTTTTGGACTACAGTTGGCATTGTGCTATTAGTTCATTTCGACCTATTTCTCCCTTGGTATCTTCTGGTTTATTGCATATTACTTGTTTATATAGAATATAATAAACTACTTCCTTCACATTATTTTCTGATTTTAAGGACCATTTTCCAAAAAGCATCATTCTCTATTAAGTAGAAAAAAAGGGAATTAATCACACCACAAACTAATTATAAATATGATTAAAAGAGCTGAACATCTTCCTGTTTCAAGATTTTTTAACTTCCATATAAATTAAAAAGTTCATTAATGCATTTAACAAACACTTAAAGGCTATTGGATGCAGTTTTAAGGTTGAAATTTTCAACACAAAAATGTCAGAAAAATAATGTAAATCTCTTACATTTTTCAAAAAAGGAATTAAAATCCCTTCATATACATATACATATATATATATTTTTTTTTTTTTGAGGAAGATTGGCCCTGTGCTAACATCTATTGCCAATCTTCCTCTTTTTCTTTTTTTCTCCCCAAAGCCCCAGTACATAGTTGTGTGTCATAGTTGCACAAATAGTTGTTTAAAATCCCTTTAAACTGGAAAAAAGATATTATTTTTAAGCCCATTCCCCTTTTTCAAATCTTTATCTCCTGGTAACATGAATATCACATGTTTTTCTATGAAGTTTTTGTATTCTTTTGAGGGAAATTTGAATTAATGGAATTATATTTTTCTACCATGCTGAATATTCTTTGTTTAGCAAGAAAGAAAAACTAGGAGATAAAGACAATGCAAATTACATTTAAATTCAGTTTTTAATCTTATTATTGTCATTATTTAAGTTATTTTTTCTGTCGATGATCTCTTTATTTAACCAGAAACCTAAAACATAATTTCTACTGTTAAAGTTCTACAAGTTCCTGAAAAAATCAATCCCAACATTATTAGCTATCTGAAAATCATCTTTTGGATTTTGTTTTTTTTTTGCTCATCAGAATCTATTTCTGTGGGCTTAAAAATTTTATTCAAATAGAACAATTTTGGAGGAGTTTAGATATTTGTGGGCTGGAACAATTCTTCTGTAGTGATGGAACAGCAATGTACCAAATTCCCTCAATTGATTTGAGGTTTTTCTGGAAGTGAGTGATTCCTGTCTGCTCTCCATACCACTCGCAGCCCCCCACCCTGCCCTCCACTTCTTATCTGTGAGCTGTAGTTCAGCCTTGTTTCCATCTGACCTGGAGCAGCCAGGAGCTATTGGAATCTTTTGTTCAGAACATAGGACGTGTCCCAGGATTTAGAAGGGTAGCAAAAGGAGGCACATGAAGAGAGGAAGAGGAATCCATCCCACCATAAAGAGCAAAAAAGGACTTGGAATTTCCAAATTCCCATATGCAAACCAGATAGGAAAGAAACAGAAACATGAGATCATAGAATTTTAAAGTTGGAATAGCATTTCAGAGGCTATCTAGTGCAGGGTAAACCTTTATTAATGGATAAAGAAACTGAACCCCCAATAAGTTGACTTGCCCAAGGGACCACTTATTTGGATAGTAGCTAAATCAGAAGTATTGATTTTTTAAAAAGTTAGTTTTCCTCTTTTGTGAAGAATAAGAGACAGTGAGTTGGAAGGAGTGGAGTTCTTTGTTAAACAATTAGGGAGGGTGAAAAAATAGAATTATGGGGGCCGGCCCCATGGCCTAGTGGTTAAGTTCAGCACTCTCCACTTTGGCAGCCCAGTTAGGTACCTACGCGTGGATCTGCATCACTTGTTGTCTGCTATGCTGTGGTGGTGACCCACATACAAAATAGAGGAAGATTGGCACCAGATGTTAGCTCAGGGTGACTTCCTCAGGAAAAAAAAAAAAAAAGAATTATGAAGCAATTCAAGTATTTTGTCTCTTCTTATTTAAATTATGACTCTCTGAAGGCCGTGATACCAATAAGATAGAAATAGAATATAACAAAACAAAAGCATAAGAGAAGGGTAAGGGTATTTGGGGAAGTCTGCTCCCCTTCTCTCTTCTCCATCAGTTTCTTTATTTTCTGTATATTTTGTGATATTTTGCAACTATCAGCGTTCCCACTGCCTTGGTTCAACAATGCAGGGGAGGCTTATACGGGGAGCAGACCCTGAATTGTATAATTAGGCAGATTTCTGCACTTTCCAATCTAATTTATGGCTTCCCAATCCATTTGAAACAATCTGGGGATGTCTTAACGTATATACATAAAAACATAAAATGCATTATTAGAGGCATAGGATGAAGCTTTGAAGTTATACAGTCTGAGTTCTAATCCCAGTTCTTCCATGCATCAACTGTACGACTTTGTTCAAGCTACTGAAACTCTGTGCCTCAGTTTCCTCATCTGTCAAATAGAATCATAATTGTAGCTACCACGTTGGCTTATTATTAAGTATGCAATAATGCAATAAATACTAACTCAGTGAGCAACTCAATAAATGTTAACTATAAGTAATTATCATTCAGTTTACTTCGATTCAAGGAGTCCACAACAAATAAAAATAATTGATTCATGTAATCTATTGTAATTATGTTAAAGATCACGCTGAGCACGTGAAATGACATCTGAGGCGAGTTAGTGGGCTCCCTGTAGCAGAAGCCGTGAGAAGCCTCAGGTGAGACCCTCTGCTCAGCCTGCCTTCTCTGAATTCTAGTACATTTATTATAATTCAAAATTGACGCTTTGGGTGAGAAGATGGGTTGACTTACACAGCAGACAGTGTCCTGTGAAGTGCACTGGACTTAGCCAGGAAACATTACTTTCTATTCCAGCTAAGTGGCTGTATAACTCTGAGCAAACCTCTTGAAATTCCTTGTTTTCTCTTCATTTGCCTTTACTTGTCAATTGGCCATATCAAGTAACACCTACCCTATGTACATCACACATATGAAGACAAAAATTAGATCATATATGTGAATTTGCATTTGCAAGTATACGACAATTTATAAAATTGAAGCTAAGATTATTATTATCCTATGAGATATTTCACTGATTCTTGGTTTTGACTACCCAGTGGGAACAAAAGACCTTGAAAACAGGAGCATATGATAGAAGAGCCTTTCCTGAGGTTACCTGATGATACTCGGTCCACTGTTTGGGGAAGAAAATAGGTGAGAGAAAGATGGCATCCTCAGATGTCTGATCCATCTATGTACACCTATTCTGAAAGTCACACTTTTTAAAAAACAGCTTTATCGAGATATAATTGGCAAGAAAAAAAGAGCATTATTTAAAGTGTACAATTTGATAATTTTTGACATATGTATAAATGAAAGAAACCATTACCACAGTCAAGATAGTGAACATATCTATCACCCTCAGAAGTTTCTCATTCCTCTTTGTAATCGTTTCCTGATCCCAGGGAACCACTGACCTTTCTGTTGCTATATATTAGTTTGCAATTTCCAAAATTATATATATATGTAATCAGACATTATGTGTTCCTTTTTTGTCTGTCTTATTTCATATAGTATAATTATTTTGAGACTCATCCATGTTGTGTGTATCTATCAGTAATTTATACCATTTATTGATGAGCAGTAATCCTATACAACATTTTGTTTATACAGTCACCTGTTGATGGATGTTTGGGTTGTTTCTAGTTTTTAGTTATTATGAATAAAGCTGTTATAAATATTTATGTAAAAGTCATTTTATGGACATATGTTTTCATTTCTCTTGAGTAAACACCAAGGAGTGGAATGGCTGAATCACATTGTATGTGTTATTTAACTTTTTAAGAAACAGCCAAACTATTTTCCACTTTCCATTTCCACGAGAAGAGTATGAGAATTCAACCTTCTCCAGATTCTAGCCAACACTTGGTATTGTCAATCTTTTAAATTTTTCTTATTTTACTAGGTTATAGCTAGGTATCTCTTGGTTTTAATTTGCATTTCCATAATGATTAAAGATATTGAGCATCTTTTCATGTGCTTATTGGCTACTTGTGTATCTTTACTGAAGAAACATCTATTCAAATCCTTTGTCCATTTTTAAATTGGCTTGTTTTTTATTGTTGTTTTAAGATTTCCTCATATATTCTAGATATAAATTCCTTATCAGATATATGATTCACAAATATCTTCTCCCTCTGTGGTTGTCTTTTCACTTTCTCGCACAAAAGTCTTTTATATATATATATATTTTAATTTTTTGTTTATTGCAGTAACATTGGTTTATAACATTGTAAAAGTTTCAGGTGTACATCATTGTACTTCTATTTCTTCATAGATTACATCATATTCACCACCAAAATACTAATTACAACCCATCACCACACACATGTACCGAATTATCCCTTTCACCCTCCTCCCTCCCCACTTCCCCTCTGGTAACCACCAATCCAATCTCTGTCCCTATGTGTTTGTTTATTGTTGTTATTATCTACTACTTAATGAAGGAAATCATACGGTATTTGACCTTCTCCCTCTGACTTATTTCACTTTGCATTATACCCTCAATGTCCATCCATGTTGTCACAAATGGCTGGATTTCATCATTTCTTATGGCTGAGTAGTATTCCATTGTGTATATATACCACATCTTCTTTATCCATTCGTCCCTTGATGGGCACTTAGGTTGCTTCCAAGTCTTGGCTATTGTGAATAACGCTGCAATGAACACAGGGGTGCATGTACCTTTACAAATTGGTGTTTTCAAGTTCTTTGGATAAATACCCAAGAGTGGAATAGCTGGATCATATGGTAGTTCTATCCTTGATTTTTTTTTTTTTTTTTTTTTTTTAAAGATTTTATTTATTCAGTTTTTTCCCCCCAAAGCCCCAGTAGATAGTTGTATGTCATAGGTTCACATCCTTCTAGTTGCTGTACGTGGGACTCGGCCTCACGTTGGACGGAGAAGTGGTGCCTCGGGGCGCTCCCGGGATCCGAACCCGGGCCGCCAGCATCAGAGCGCGCACACTTAACCGCTAAGCCACGGAGCCGGCCCTATCCTTGATTTTTTGAGGAATCTCCATACTGTTTTCCATAGTGGCTGCACCAGTTTGCACTCCCACCAGCAGTGTATGAGAGTTCCCTTCTCTCCACATCCTCTCCAACACATGTTGTTTCCTGTCTTGTTAATTATAGCCATTCTGATGGGCGTGAGGTGATATCTCATTGTAGTTTTGATTTGCATTTCCCCGATAGTTAGTGATTTTGAACATCTTTTCATGTGTCTGTTGGCCATCTGTATATCTTCTTTGAAGAAATATCTGTTCAGGTCTTTTGCCCATTTTTTAATTGGGTTGTTAGTTTTGTTGTTGTTGAGATGCATGAGTTCTTTATATATTTTGGAGATTAAGCCCTTATCAGAAGTGTGGTTTGCAAATATCTTCTCCCAATTGTTAGGTTGTCTTTTCGTTTTGTTGATGGTTTCCTTTGCTGTGCAGAAGCTTTTTAGTTTGATGTAGTCCCATTTGTTTATTTTTTCTATTGTTTCTCTTGCCCGGTCAGACGTGGTGTTTGAAAAGATGTTGCTAAGACCCATGTCGAAGAGCGTACTGCCTATGTTTTCTTCTAGAAGTTTCACAGTTTCAGATCTTACATTCAAGTCTTTAATCCATTTGGAGTTAATTTTTGTGTATGGTGTATGGTAAGGGTCTACTTTCATTTTTTTGCATATGGCTATCCAGTTTTCCCAACATCATTTGTTGAAGAGACTTTCTTTTCTCCATTGTATGTTCTTGGCTCCTTTGTCAAAGATTAGCTGTCCATAGATGTGTGGGTTTATTTCTGGGCTTTCGATTCTATTCCATTGATCTGTGTGTCTGTTTTTGTGCCAGTACCATGCTATTTTGGTTACTATAGCTTTGTAGTATATTTTGAAATCAGGGAGTGTGATACCTCCAGCTTTGTTCTTTTTTCTCAGGATTCCTTTAGCTATTCGGGGTCTTTTGTTGTTCCATATAAATTTGAGGATTCTTTGTTCTATTTCTGTGAAAAATGTTGTTGGAACTTTGATAAGGATTGCATTGAATCTATAGATGGCTTTAGGAAGTATGGACATCTTAACTATGTTAATTCTTCCAATCCAAGAGCACGGAATATCTTTCCATTTCTTTGTGTCTCCTTCAATTTCTTTCAGCAATGTTTTATAGTTTTCGGTGTACAGATCTTTCACCTCTTTGGTTAAGTTTATTCCTAGGTATTTTATTCTTTTTGTTGCAATTGTAAATGGGATGGTATTCTTAATTTCTCTTTCTGCTACTTCGTTGTTAGTGTACAGAAATGCAACTGATTTTTGTATGTTGATTTTGTATCCTGCAACTTTACCATATTCGTTTATTACTTCTAGAAGTTTTCTGGTGGATTCTTTAGGGTTTTCTGTCTTTTATATTTTTTTATTTTTTTTGTGAGGAAGATCAGCCCTGAGCTAACATCCATGCCAATCCTCCTCTTTTTGCTGAGGAAGACCGGCTCTGAGCTAACATCTATTGCCAATCCTCCTCCTTTTTCTTTTTCCTTTTTCCTCCCCAAAGCCCCAGTAGATAGTTGTATGTCATGGTTGCACATCCTTCTAGTTGCTGTATGTGGGACGTGGCCTCAGCATGGCCGGAGAAGCAGTGCATCAGTGTGCGCCTGGATCTGAACCCGGGCCACCGGTATCAGAGCGCTGGCACCTAACCGCTAAGCCACCAGGCTGGACCCTACAAAAGTCTTTTAATTTTGATGAGGTCCAATTTATTTTTTCCTTTGTGCTTGTGCTTTTAGTGTCACATCTAAGAAACCATTGCCTAATCCAAGGTCACAAAGAAGTTGCCTCTAAGAGTTTTATAGTTTTAGCTTTTACATTTAGGTTTATGCTACACTTTGAGTTAATTTTTGTATATGGTGTGAGATATGGATTAAAGTTCATTTTTGTATGAATATTCAATTGTTCCAGCACCATTTGTTGAAAAGATTATTATTTCTTCACTGAATTACCTTTGTTCCTTGTCAAATATCAGTTGTCTGTGTATGTGTGGGTCTATTTCTGAACTCTCTATACTGTTTCATTGATCCATTTGTCTACTATCTTGATTTCTGTAGCTTTATGAGTCTTAAAATTAAGTAGTGTTAGTCCTCCAACTTTGTTCTTTTTCAAAATTGTTTTGGCTATTCTAGGTATTTTGCACTCCCATATAAATTGTAGAATCAGTTTGTCAATTTCTACAAAAAATCTGCTGAGATTTTGATAAGAATTTTGTTGAATTTATAGATCAATTTGGAGAGAAGTGACTTCTTAACAATAATGAGTTTTCTGAGTCATGAACAGGTATGTCTCTTAATTTATTTAGGTCATCTTTAATTTCTCTCAGCAGTATTTGTAGTTTTCAATAACAGCTCTTCTATATCTTTTGTTCAATTTATCCCTCAATATTTCAAATTTTTCTCTTTAAAAAATAGACATTATGTTTTAGAACTGTTTTAGAGTAACAGAAAGATTGAGAAGATATCACACAGATTTCTCATACATCCCACACCTAGTTTCCCCTATACTTAACACCTTGCACTGGTATATTACATTTGTTACAATTAATGAATCAACATGGACACATCATTATTAACTAAAGTCCATACTTTATATTCATATTACCTTAGTCTTTTTTTTTTTGGTCTAATGTCCTTTTCTGTTCCAGGATCCCATCCAGGAAACCACATTATATTTAGCTGTCTTGTCTCCTTAGGCTTCTCTTGACTGTGACAGTTTCTCAGACTTTCCTTGTTTTTGATCACTTTGACAGTTTGGAGGCATACTGGCCAGATATTTTATGGAATACCCTTTGGAATTTGTCTGATGTTTTTCTCATGATTAGACTGGGGTTATGTTTTGGGGAGGAAGACCCCACAGTACAGTTCCATTTCATCACATCATATCACGGGTACGTACTGTCAACATGATTGTTACCATTGATGTTGACCCTGATCGCTTGGCTGAGGTAGAGTTTGTCAGGTTTCTCTACTGTAAAGTTACACTTTTCCCCTCCCTTTCCATACTACCCTCCTTGGAAAGAAGTCACTTTGCACAACCCACACGTAAGGAGTGGGGTTACATTCCCCCTCCTTGAGGGTGAAGTATCGACATAAATTATTTGGAATTCTTCTGCATGAGGGATTTGTTTCTTCTCCTTCATTTATTGTGTACTCAAACATTTATTTATATCAGTATGGAATTGAGGATATTTATTTTTTACTTTGGACTAAAATCCAATACTACTTAATTTTGTTGCTCAAATTGTTCCAGCTTTGGCTATTGAGAACTCTTTCAATTGGCTACTGTATCTCCTTGACATACTTCTATCAACGTATGTGTGTGTGTGTGTGTGTGTGTGTGTGTGTGTGTGTGTGTGTTTCCCCACTTCCTTGCTTTCTGGTACTACAAGATGCTCCAGAATCATCTTGCATATATCCTGCCTCAGTCTTAGAATCAGCTGTTTCTTTAAGGAGCTGTGGTTCCTTTTATTGTAGAAAAGTATTAGAAACTGAGATCTGGGCTCTAAGTTTGCTTGTTACTGGAGTGTTCTGTTATCGCTTCCAGGCCCTCTCAGCTGACAGAGCAAGGAAATATGTACCTGTATGTATACGTATATAACTAATACATATATAATCAATATACATGTATTTATGTAACCATCTGTATCTATATGAAGATAAACATATGTCCATACTGATATTTCGCACTATAATCCACTATCACATGGACCATTCTAACTTCCTCTCTTGCTTACCTGTAAACCCCTACTCCAACAGTGAGAAACCTGAAACCCACCACCCATTTACTTAGTTGTTCAATTCCAGTACACATGTATAGCAGTATCAAAATTTTTAACTTATACCTCTGTTGGAAATACCTTTATCGACCAAAGTCCAGTGCTTATATGCAGTTTCTTTGCCTTTAGTTTTACACACTACACTCACTTCCAAAGTTACTTAGGTCAGCACCTTCCCCCCATCTCCTTCAGTGAGTTTCTTTCATACATCCACAACACAGTTAGATTCATCACAGTCTGCATCTCAGGATGGGATGCAGGATCTCTCAAATGATTGTTTTTTTTTTTGACTTGAATACATTAAGATTCACTTTTTTGTGCTGTAAATATCTATGTTTTCACAAATGCATAATATCATGTATCCACCCTTACAGCATCATACAAGTTTCACCATGCAGAAAACCCCCCTGTGTTTCACCTGTTGAAGCCTCTCTCCCTGGAAACCACTGACCTTTTTACTATTTGTATAATTTTGTCTTAGAATATCATATAGTTGGAGTCATAGAGTACGTAGCCTTTTCGGAAGGGCTTCTTTCACTGAGCGATAGGCATTTAAGGCTCTTCCATATCTTTTTGTGGCTTGATAGCACATTTTATAAAATCACTACCTAAAATTCCATTGTGTGGATGGATCAGTTTGTTTACCCATTCGTGCCTTGGAAGACATCTTAGTTGCTTCCAGTTTGGGGGAATTATGAATAAAGATGCTATAAACATGTCAGGTTATACATAGACATATGTGTCCAAAATACTTTCATAAATACCTAGGAGTGCACTTGCTGGATCATATGGTAAGAGTATGTTTAGCTTTGCAAGAAGCTGCCAGACTATCTTTCAAAGTGGTTGTACCATCTTGCATTCCCACCAGCAATGAATGGGAGCTCCCGTTGCTCTGCATCTTTGTCAACATTTAGTATTGTCAGATTTTTCGATTTTAGTCATTGTAACAGGTGTGCCGTAATAGCACGTTGTTTTAATTTGCAATTCCTACTGGCAACTAATGTTGAACATCTTTTCATATGCTTATTGGCCACGTGTATATCTTTGTTGGTAAGGTGTCTGTGAGATCTTCTGCCTACTTTTTAATTGGGGTGTTTTTTTCTTATTGTTGAATTTTAAGAGTTCTTTGTGTATTTTGGATACAAGACCTTTATCAGATATGTATTTTTCCCAGTCTATGGCTTGTCTTTTCATTCTCTTGATAGTGTCTTTTGCAGAGTAGAAAATTCTAATTTTAATAAAGTCCAATTTAACAATTTTTTTTTCATGGATCATGCTTTTTTATGTGGTATCACAGTAATGCAGCCCTTACAGAATGAAGTGGTAAGTATTTCCTCCTTTTCAATTCTTTGGAATAGTTTGGGTAAAGTTGGTATTATTTCTTCTTAAATGTTTGATAGAATTCATAAGTGAAACTATTTGGACATGTTGTTTGTTAATGTTTATTTTTTTCCATGGGAAGTTTGAAACTACAATTTCAATTTTTGCAATAGATAGGGATATTCAGGTTATCTGTTTCTTTTTAAGTAAGCTTTGGTAATTGTCTTTCAAGGAATTCATCCATTTAATCAAGTTGTCGAATTTGTTGGCATAAAGATGTAAAAAGAGTCCCTTATTACCGTGTAGTGTGCCACCCGTCTCATTCTCTCCCCTCCAGTACCCTGTCCTGCGAACTCCGGCTGCTTGGTATTCCTGAATTCTCAGCCCCATTTCCTCAACTCAGTCTGGCTCTTCAGTCTCGGGTTCTCCTCCCTGAGCCACAGCTTAGAAATTCTGTCCACACAAGCATGGGGCTCACTGCAGTTTTCCCTCTCTTCAGGCATCACTGTCCTTTATTCCCTGATAACCAGTGCCTTGAGAACTGTTTTTTTCCTCGTTTATTCTCTCTGTGTTTTGGTTGCGTCAGGTAAGACGAGAAATTCGTCGTCGCTACTCCATCTTGGCCAGAAGCAGAAGTCTCAGTTGGTTTTTAAAGCCTTAAAAAAAAATAGTCCCCACTTTAGCACATGCGCTTATGTTTCCTCAAATAGACGCGGCTTTGTCCAGTCTCTGCCAATAGTTTTCACAAGCTGGTGTTTTTCAGAACCACCCAGGAAGCTCAATAGAAATGCATATTCCTGTGTCTCCCTCCAAGAAATTTAGATTGTGTCGTTCTGAGGTCTGCTCAGTAATATGTCCCCAGTATTCTGAAAAGGTGGTCTGACATCCATACTTTCAGAAGCACTGCGACTATTTTACATACTATTTCCTCTGCCTAGAATTCCTGTCTTACTTTTAAAGCTAGCCTGTCTTCTGGAATACCTGCACCAGCCCCTCCAGGCTGACTCAGTTACTGCCTCCTTTGTGTTCACATAACACTTTTTAAACAATATGTATCTTTATTTCTATACTCACCACAGTGCATTATAATTGTATTTTTAGCTCCATCACTAGATTATGAACTTAAGTTCTAAAACAGTGCCTGGCACATAGGTGATACTTGCTAAATTTATATTTTCGGAATAGATAAATAAATGATCAGACAAGACGGACAAAGACTTCAAATAAAGTTTCACATTCAAAACCCGAATCCATCTCTTCATAGTGTTCACACAGTTCACAATACTCACATCAGAATGGCCTTGGATGCTTGTTAAAATACCGATTCCTGGACTCTGTGTGGACCTATTCAGTCAGGCTCCAGGGCCAACGCGGAGACTTGTTTGGGATGTGGGATAAAGCAGTCCTTCCAAAATCTGGCTGATAATCAGACTCGATATTCTGGGGCCCCACCTCCAAAGATTCTGACCCCTCAGTGTGAGGTAGAGACCAAGAAACCACGTTGTTTTTAAGTCATCAGGTAATTCTTATGATCAATCAGTCAGATTTGAGAACTACTGGTTTATAGCTCTTCTTATCCAGAGACACAGATCAAAATCACCTCAGAAAACATTTTAAAGTTCACATGTTTAGTTCCCAGCACCAGGGTGTCTGATTCAGAAGTTTCAGGATGAACTCCTGGTTGAGGAATCTTCAAGTTTGGCGAATGGTGATAATAAATGACGGTTTAGTTTCTCTCTCTCCCTTCGTGATTAATCTTATGCAAACCACTTGATTCTGGGCTTGGTTGCTCCTCCCCCCACTTCGATTTAAGGTTATCCCGGCAGGATTGAGAGACTCCGTAGCTTCATTCTCATTTCGTCACATCTTGATGGTTTTTGCTGTTTGCACTTTAGTTTCAGGGCCTGCGTGTAGGAGTTGCTCAATACATGTCTTGAATTAAACTGCCATTACTTGGTAATAATGGGGCGAGGAATCGGCGTTGCAAAAACAGTTTGTCCCTCCCCTTCCTCTCTTTTCCACCATGAGTTTTTCTTTCGCTCTTATCAAGATTCAGTAGGCTCTTCCAATTTTCAACTTCCACCCTCTTCAAAGCCCTCGGAGGCACCACAGCAGAGCAGGAAGCGGGGGCTGGTGGTCTTGACAGCGGCAGGGGAGAGGGGAGAAGTACACGAAAAGGCTGAGGCATGCATGTGAACTTCAGGAAAGCTCTTTCAACCCGAGTTACAAACATGTACAGGTCTGCCCCGCTCTAATGCAAGCATGGTGTAATCAGGCTCACTCTGGGTGTCAAGGGATGGAGGTGAAACAGAAACAGAAAACAGTTTGATTCCTTCTCTCTGCCTTGTTGGGAGACTCCCTGGTCTCTGCCTTCTGGGCACCTCCAAGCAGGGTGTCAGCTCGTTGCTTGGCTCTGATGTCCAGACCATGCCCATGTTTTGTTTCAGCCGAGTTCCTCTCAGTGTCTATGGATAGGCTTGACAGCTTAACAGCTCACAACTGTCTAACTGTTACTGTGTGAGAAGGGATCATTTTGAGGAGTTTGCCAGCTGCTTTGAGAAGGGGAGGAAACTGCATCCTGCTACATTTACAAGGAGTCCGGCTGTGACTCATCGTCTCAACTCAGGGGTGAGAACTACAGCCCGCCGCCGACTGGGTCAGTTCTCTCCACTTTAGTAAAATGGATCTTGAGTAAGTGAAGCACACTTACTCAGCATAGAGTTTGTAGTCCTTTTACTCTCTCCTTGTCTAATCAGAACTGGGATACTTGGGGACAGGTAAGTTGCTTGCCTTGAAAGCCAGCAGGTTTCGAGCTGTTTGCATGTCATGTAACAATTCATCATCTGGGGTTTTTAAAAGACTTGCCAGGTGCCAAAATACCGCTGAAGTGAGTGGAAAAGTGTTCAGAGAGGGTCCTTCACAAAGGAGCTTTCTGCGTAGTTTTATCTACAAGAGGGCCCTTGTTCAAAAGGCCTGAAAAATAACTCTTTGCCATGAAAGACGTTGCTTTCCACTGATACGGAGACTCAGAATAGAGTCAGATTAACCGGCTCCTTCCCCAGTGAGTCTCCCTCCTGTGAAGCTGTATTATTGGAAAATGGCAATTATCAAAAGGACACTTTTCTCAATTTTCGTGGATTGGATTCTCAGCTTCAAATTAGCAGAGGGCTTTTTTTTTTCTTTTTTCATTTAAATGTCCTTGCTTCTTGAAACACTAATGACGGGGAGAGGACAGTAAGTGATTGCACATGGAAAATGAAAATGCTCACTAATTTCGGCATGAAGGGTCTGGGGGTTCAAATAATTATGCTTGTGTAAGTGGTCTCGAGCTTTCACTCTGAATTTAGGTTACATTTCTTTACACTTGAGAGCTTTATTTCAGATCGCATGCTTACCTTGTAAAAAATTGATACCGTCTGCATCTCTAAAGGAAATATCCTCTTAGAAAATGCAAAGGCACACTGTTAAAACAAGCAGAGTTTTTGTTCCTTTGAAAAAATAGAAATCATACTGTAAAACAGTATTCTTATGAAGAACCAAGTCAAATTTCCTATCAGAAAACCTTCGGATTGGCTATTTTATTGGAAAATCACAGGCCTATAATATATCTTTGTTTATCTGTTTTTTGCCTATCAGAAAGTACAGCTTTCCACGCTGAGATCTGGAACACGTGTGACTGGCTGGTGATATTGGAAACTTTATTGGCGTTCTATATAGTTGTGTAACTTTGACTTGGAGCTGAACATATATACCTTTTCATGGGAAATATTTACATTTCTGAGGAACCATTTTAATTTAAGGATGTCATACAATTTGTGGTCTCAGTGTACAGACTCAGGCAACTAAATTTGCAATTGCAGCTACAAATTTTGCTTTCAGAAATTATGACTTCTATTTGTTTGTTTTTACAACAAACACAGTGGCAAACCAAGGTTGATTTTAATATTTCTTTTTTCCTATGAAACAACAAAGTGGCAGCATCTCCTGGATACAGGTGTTTGCCTGTCTATAAATGTCTATCCACTACCTGACCCATCAGCCTTCCTGACACATGCCGAGGTCCCCACAAGTGTGGCAGACGGGATTAAATATCATCTCTCCAAGGACTAATCAGAAGCATATTAACTGCATGATATTCATATTTTTTCTTTACCTGTAACTTCGTTGAATCTAAATACTGAACAGTGATACAAGTAATGGTAATTTTGGGGATTTAATACGGCATTTTCTGTCAATAAAGTGTTTCATCACCATCAGATAGTTAACCTTCTAACACCACTGTGAACTAATTAGTTCGGTTGGGTTCATATCCTATATTGCTCAAAAGGAATTTTCTTATTATGTCTGTTGTGCAGTTGGAAATAGTACTGAAATCTTGCTTAGTGAGTGAATGCACAAATTGAATACAAAGGCAATACATAACTCTGTGGTCCCCACGTGAACTTTTCAAATGAATAGTATGTTAAACTGCAAATGTAGTCTATTTGGAGCAGAAAGCCTTGTTTTGAAGGCTTAATATTTCTTTCTCAGTACTTAATTAGCTGTGTGACTTTTAGGGAATCACTTGAGCCTTCCTATCCTCAGTTTCCCCATCTGTAAAATGGTGATAATAATATATGTGATCTACTTTGCTAGTACCGTAAAGAGATCAAATAAAAATATTAGGGAAGGCACTTTTACCACTGAATCCTAATAATCATTATAAAAATCCAGCTGAAAGGGGAGAGTGGTTGTTCTTTCCCCACAATTGCTTTAGCATTCTTTGGCTCAGTGTTTTCTAATCTTTAGCTATTTGAAAATCGCATTCATACTTATATCTTTGCCTCTCCGTGCTATTATTTGCATAGTTATCTTCTTTAAAATATATTTACATTTTTTGAAAGGGAATTTTATGTCATTATCATAAAAGGGATTGCAATACCACTGCTAAGAACAGAAGGTAATAGTAAAAATAAGTAAAATAAAAACCGCGTCAGTCCATGTTGCCCTGGATATCACCCAGTGCTATGCGCACTGCATTTTGAGGAGCACTGGTTCTGGGGATGGTGACGGTACTCACTGAGGCCTTGACTGTAGAAGTGGGGAGTCTGCATGGATTAGGGAACTCGCCCTGACCTTCATGCTTAGCCTTGCCTGCCTTCGTCTTCTCAGCCAGGTTGTCTGGCCCTAGGGGTGATGAATTGGAAGCCACTGGGTTGTGACAACAGGGGAGCTGGAAGGGAGAGGTCGATGGCCAAGTAGGCCCTTCTCTTTCCTTATACATAAGGGATATTTTTGTGGTGTCTGCTCAATTGGAATGTGTGACTAACTGCCAAAGAGGGTCACAAGAGTAAAATAAGAGACACCGTTAATGCTTCGCCCATAAATAGAGCATTTTATTGGATCTGTGTCTGTGAGGCATACTGCACTCTGTTTGGAAAAACAGCGGCAGATTTGCTGTTCTCTATGTTGTAAAAAGTAAAAGATTTGCGGACTTCCAAAGTGCAGCTTTGAAAATGGAGAGAGTGCAGATGCATCTTGAAGCTTCTCGGCCACAGTGAGTCTGTTTCTATGAGGAGTAAACTTTAAAATGTAAAGTTTCCATTGAGGTTTCCATTTAGAACATGATGGGGGAAAAATAAAGCCTTTCTTCTGCTGGGAAAAGTTTCTGTCCTCCTCCTGGCATTTTGTTGGAATGTGCACAGGGAATATATAAATTTATTAGTCCAATTGAACATACTTAAAAAAGGAAATCTGCCATTAAAATCACATAAAAATTTATAATCTGTATACATATAAATATAAACATATACTATAAATATTAATCTGTAAGCTTTTACACCATTATCTACTTTCAAAGGCTTAGAAAATTCCAAAATTCTGGGCCTATATGGCACAATTCTTTCAAAGAATTAAAAATGCTTTCATATCTTATCTCGTGTTTCTACAGTTCTGCAAAAGTAGAGAAAAAAAGATGCTGTAGTTCTGGCTAAAAATAGATACCATGATTCCACTTTGAGAACAGAAAAAACTAAGGTCCAGAGATGTAACATCATATTTCCTATAGTTAGTGTGGATCAGAACATGAGGTTTGATCCATCAGAAGTTAAGCTTTTATTTCAAAAATTATCCTTCCCGAAATAGGGTTGGCTGTCCTTCTGTTGAGAATCATAGATACTCCGAGAGCTCTTGATATCCCTTCCACCCCTCTTGTTGTGATTTCAATAGGTTTTAGTTCATCCAGGTAAGGATTTTAATCAATTTCTGTACCCATATAATTTTGTACTCATTGAAGATACTTCCTAGAAATAATCTCAGTGATAATAAAGAGTTCAGTATCATGCTAACAGTGTCAGATATTTCAAACTTTGAGATATGTAGTATTTTGCAATTTGCCGTCCTAAGTCTTATGTGATATTTCTCCAAAATGCACGCAGACTTCAGCAGATTGTGCAAGCCCATCAAGGAAGTGAGAGTCAGGAGTTTAAATGTAGCTCTTATAGTAAATGGGATCCTCCCGCAAATGTTCATACATGGGATATGTGTGTTTTAAAAACCATTGATTCTTTTCAATTTCCTTTATTAACTCTTGAAAATGTGGCTCACTCAAATAATTGTATTCATGACGAGTTTGATGCAGTTATATGTTATAAACTAAAAGTCTTGAATTTCCAACACTTTATTACTTTCTTCAAGCCATTTTTAAAGGAAAATAATAATAAGCTTAAATTTCTGTTTCACTGTGCGTAAACTACAAACCCATGAGCATTCATTATTAGTACACATTAAAAATTCATTGATGAAAGTTTGAAATTCCTTAAAATCATTTGAAATGCCAACAGGCAATTCTCTGTTACATTGCCATCAATTATAAGAATTCTAAAAATTATTTCCTTGACATCTGCCTGCCTAAAATTACATCCATTGGACTCAAGAAGTACGAATTAATTATTCTTGTTTTCAGGGCTAGAGCTGCAACTGCTTTGAAAAGAAATTGGCCCAATGTACTAGGCAGGCACATTACTAATTCGGAAGTGGAATAAAAATCAGTCTCCACATTATGAAAACAAAATCCATAAGCACAGGGAACATCAATTTCAGGCTTTCTTTGCTAGTTATATTTAGCTCCTTTGCTTTCTTGCTGTTATCACATGCAAGCATATCCTGGCTTGACTGAAATCTATTCTGCTTTCCTAACGAACTTACATACCATCTCTCCATAAGACATTATTTCTCTCGTATCCAGACAAGTCTCTGAGGCCCCATAAAACCACAAGACAATGGAAATAATATACTTTGATTGTAAGGTCTGATTGTTGTTATTCATGATTGAACTGGGAAGTATACTGGAGCTAAAATTACATGTAACAATTCATGAAGAAACGTTCAGATGAAAGTGAACAAAACAAAAATTATTATAAAAATTACGAAGCCTTATTAGTAATATAGTTTCAATCTTAATAAATAATGCAAATAAACAATAAAGGCAATGATTAACCTCAGAGTGAAGAGCACTGGCTATATTTTAAGAACATAGATTGGATAGAATTGTTCCTCTTTAATCAAAAAGCTTGAAATGATTCCCAATTTATCATATAAACTTTGTAAGGATATGATTGATTTCATTGTTTAAATTCAGCTTTATTGCTTCACAAAAATTCTCGTAAATGGTCTTGTATAATCATTTCCTTCTAAAGTAACATACTAATTAATTTCAATTAAATATATGTAAAAGAAGATATATTTTGAAAGATGCGTCTCCCTTGCCATTTGTTAATATATTGAAAAAGTGTAAACCTTGAAACATTTAGCATAGAAAATATTCATTTTTGGTAATTTCTCAAGGGGGCCATTTATTAAATGAAAGGCTTTTAACATTAGCTAAAAGCAGCCCTGTAAATCATGGGTGTCATCAAACTGCTTCATCACTTCATTAATTTAAAAGATTATTATATGCGTAACTGACATAATTTTGAACAATGTTACATGGTTAATTTATTAACATAGAAAAGCAGAAATGACACGCTGACTTGATTTATTTTTGTAATTGTATAATTTTAGAACTTTTGCCTATGACTTTCACTAACAGAAGAAATGATTCAGTGTCTCACTGCTAATTTTATCGAGGTCTCTTCCCTGCTAATGCTTTGCCAGTAGTAATGTCTTCTGGTCATTTAATTTTAAAATACATTTCTAAGAGTGCAAGACAAAGCCGTTAAAAAAACCCACCTCTTCTTTTTAAAGTCCAGTGGTCAAATATGATATACACCTTTCTACAATGTTAATTATGAGATTCTAATTTTAAAAAATGTTTTTTTGAGCTTTTTGGAGAATACCATATTATTAAAGTGGTATTGTTTTAATTATGTACATTTATAAGTCACTTCTGCTTTATATTTTACAATAATCTCTTCTAAACATCTATGTATTTTACGAAAATCACCTTGGAGACTGCATTGTAATGATCTGATTAAACGATTCTTTAATGATTCTTTTTCTTTTGTCATTGTAGTTAATAACATTCCTGGGAATTTTGTGAAAGGCTAAAAAAGTAAGAGAAGTCATTGGGTTAAATTTTATCTAGGTCTATTTTTGATCATGCCAGAGAAAATGATTTTTTCCCCTGTTTGATTCCAAATCTGGGGCAAATAATATAAATGTACCATTTTTCCCCTTTTTTGTAGTTATATAAAATTGACTGCATTATTGTTTGTAATAAGAAATCATTTTGAAATGTGAACTTGCAAAACATTTGATTATATTCTTATTTAAGCTTAAGTCTTTGTCACAATGCAGCAAGAATGCAAGTCTCAGAGAATCTTCTGCCCAGTGTTCAATTTCTATAGGTCTCTTTAAGCTACAAAACAGAGATCAGGACAGAGGTCATAAAACCTGTATTTCAACTATAGAGCACTGAATTTCCCAAGTGAAATACACCCATCCACTTAATTCATAGACAGATATAATCAAATCAGTGACCAGAGGGAATGTTTCACATCTCTTATTATTATAAGTGCATACACAAAAATGGGGCGAAGAAAGCCGTGAAGATGGTAGGCACAATTTCTACATTCTGTTTATTTATGTGCATATAATAAATTCTACCTTTAAGTCGTTTATTTGTCACATCTCTAAAATTATTGAAATCCCATTTCTGTGTTATGAAATCTCAGTTTGCTACTCTAGGCTCAAAAATACTACATATAACATAGTTTTAGATAGAAATTTCCAACAGCATATGATTGAAAATAAAAGTTCTAGGTAGTATTTAAAACAGTCTAAATTAGCTACTTACCCCGGTGTTTTGTCTATTGTTGTCGAAGCTCAAGTGTACGTTACAGCATCTTTCTTAGATTGAAATTGCTAATTATCCAAAGAGGCAGCCTCCGTGGATGGTAATAATTTATTCAATGATTCATTGTAAGCACTATAGTCGGCACAGGACTAGCATCTTCTACTGTGAAGGTTCTCTAGCTATCCTGAAGAAATATCTATCAGCAAGTTTGCATGACCAGGGAGAGCTTTCTACTAACCGAGAAAGATTTCCTGTATTTATTTTTCTGATTAATTTTGATGCTTCTCGGCATGTACAAAAGCAAAACAACTTTTAAAAATATTCTAACCAAACATGTTGAAAAAAATTCATTTAGCATTGGAGTGTCTTACTTACTGATTAATTTTTTTTTTGAGAAACGGGGTAAGGGAGAAGGGAATGAATACTTTTAAAATATATTTGGGCCGGCCCCGTGGCTTAGCGGTTAAGTGCGTGCGCTCTGCTGCTGGCGGCCTGGGTTCGGATCCCGGGCGCGCACTGATGCACCGCTTCTCTGGCCATGCTGAGGCCGCGTCCCACATACAGCGACTAGAAGGATGTGCAACTATGACATGCAGCTATCTACTGGGGCTTTGGGGGAAAAAAAAATAATAATAAAAAAAATTATTAAAAAAAAAAATATATTAAAGATAGGAAAGGTTGTTTTCAAACATTGGTGGTCCTCAACAGGCTATGTCTTGCTCAATTAAGAAAGAAGGGCTACCTTTAGTTTCACTATAATCGATATTGATCAATATGTCCCTCCCTCCCTTCCTTCTTTCCTTCCATTGCTGTGTACTAGGGAATAGACCCCAAATGAATAATCAAAACTTGACTTAGAAAATTCCTACCCACTCCAATAGTTTAATGAAAAGACAGTGAACCACACGCATTGAAATTGGGAGGCCAGCGTGACAAACAGGAGGGAACAGGGAATGACAATGGAAGATACATTGCTATTTAAGATTTACTGAACTCGTCAGCATAATATTGCTCTAAGGAAAACACCCTAAAATACATGGTGTCTGCCTTGAGGGGTTAAGATCCAAATTAGACAGATGAGACAAGCTAGACAGAAAGTCACCATAAGGAAACATCTACCTGCACAGTAAAATATTTTGAGGTCTATGCAGTTGCAAGATTCAACAAACTTAGAGTGGAATTCTGCCGAGAGGGAATAAAAACAATGTCTTAGTTCTCCTTACATGAATTTTCTTCAGCACAGTGTCATAGAAAATATCTTTTGATCTCAACAAATCTGTGTCTCTGTTCCACTCCTAAGGTGAGTTTGAGAAAATAGAAATTCTGTATTAATATATAGGACCGAGAATACATTTCCTCACAACGCGTCTGTGAAGGCGTGAACCTTGAGCCTCGAACTGAGGTGATCGCTCTTTGTGAACAGAGTTTAGCAGTTAAAACAGCCGAGTTGTGTGTCTTTGCTCAGGAAAGGTTGGCAATTATGCCAAATTATGTCTAATAGTTTTAGAATGTGGAATAGTGTTTATTAACGTCTGAAGGGAGGTCCGAAAGCTCCTTTTCTCCCCAAACTCCAGTTTTGACTTTAACTGTCATTTTACAAGATGAAAGAACTGGCTTCATTAAGCAAAGGAGCCTTGAATTTCATTTTTTAATTTAAAACACGCCCGCACCACAACTATTTCTATTTGACAAGACTGGTTATCTTTTCTAAGTTTTCGCCTCATTTGTATTTTATTGGATGTGAAACATGAACATCATTCGCTAGTTGAAACTATTTTTCCTTTTTCGTCCTTGTTAAGTTGCACTGTTGGCTACTGTCTAGTTTTTCACTCTTCTCGTGCTTATAAATTAATATTAAATATTTATGAATTTCATTATTCATTTTAAATGTTGAATTCCTTTTCGTGAACAGTACACACAAACTCTGAAAAGGGAGCAAGAAGCATACACACATAAATCACCAAACTAGAAAAAAATAGAATTCCTGGTCTTTTTGTTTGTAGTTTTTCAAATTTGCAAGTATATATCAGATGTCTGTTATGGCAAGGTTGTATGTGGGTCCCACAATGCAGTTTGACACAAGGTCCCTGCCCAGTCTGGAAAATAAGAAAACATAAATCAAATAATAAACAAAGATTTAAATAACTGATGAAAGCAAGAGAGGAGATGTTGCTAGACAGTCAACTTAAATGAGTAAACATGAACAGCTCTGAGTTAGAGAAGGTTAGGCTGAGGTGATCAGGAAAGTTTTAGAGCAAGTGGAATTACAGACTGATATTAAAATGTAGGTATGGTTTGCTGGGAGAAGAGAAGAGGAAGGGCCAATGTTTTAAGGAAATAAGGTTCTTCACTTATACTGCATTAACTTCGACACTGCTAAGGGCTCTGGCACATTTGTGTAATAACAGTTAGGGCTCTTCATTGCTCCTTAAGAAACCCCTGATATGTGTTCCCCTAATCTGATCTGCCCTACCCACTGGGCAGGAAGGGACATTGGAAATTTGCATTGGGTGCTCTACATGGTTCTCCATACCTTTTGATGGGAAAAACGCACTAGTCTCCTGAGTATAATAGTGCAGGGAGACTTTGCCCGTGTCTGTGCTGCACCTGTAAGGCCCAGTCGAGGGAAGGTGTGTTAAGTCTCAGGAGCTTCGGGTTGTATAGGAAACGTCCTCTGCCATCTGTCTGGTTGGCTGCCTTGGAGTGTTTGATGGGAAGGTGCAGAAACTTAGCCAGTGTCCGCCTGTTGCCCCAGCGCGGGTGTGAGTGTCACAGTCCACCAAGGTTCTACATGAGTGCCAGGTGCAGGGAGTCTCAGAGCTCTTCCCCATCTGCATGGAGACTCTAAACAAATGATTTGGCAGGAAACTAAATTACAGAAGAAATAAATGATTGTAAAAAAATGGAAGCAATCCCGAAACATATACAGTAAAAAAGTGCAAGTCTCTGCTACTATATCCTCCCATATTACTTCCCTCCCCAGAGGGAACCATTATTAAAAGTTTAGTGTTTATTTAAAACCAAGTAAAGCACAAATGGAATCATATGATGCATTTTTAAAAATTTAGCAATATAACTTCGCTTTCCACCTCAATACATGTAGATCTACTGCATTCTTTAAATGGCTGCCTAATTTTCCATAGTTTGGTTGAATGGTGGTTGATTTAATGCCCTTCATAATTGGTGGATATTTAGGTTGTATCCCAGTTTTCACTATAATAAGCAATACTACAATGAACATCTTGTACTATATTTTTGCTCACCTGTTCAAGAATTTGTATGTTTAGTTCCTGAGAGTGCTACGTCACAGGGTATGGACATTTAAAATGTTAATAAATATCGTTAAATTGACTCAAAAAGGTTGCACCAATTTATGCTCTCACAAAGAGTTTATGAGAGGACCCATTTTCTCACATTCATGACACCAGTTTGTATAACCAATTTTTCTAAATTTTAGCATTCTGATGGGGGGAAAAGCATATTTTTTATTTAGATTATGATTCCCTTAAATTATGTATAACTTCACATGTGAGTTGGTAATTTATATTCCTTCTTCCATGAATTGCCAGTTCATGGTCTTTACAAAACTTTTCTGTTAGGTTCTTTGTCTTACTGTTTTTAAATCTTTATCCCCATGAATGTATTTTATATGCCCTTTCAGGACAACTTTTGGTCTCTGGGAGTCTGATTATCTGAATAAGAAGGCAGTTTCCAATGCTGGCTTTCCTTTGGCATCTTCTGGGATGCATAGAAAAAGCACTGGCCCTGGGGATCAAGAGCCCCAGGTTCTCCTCCTCCTCCTGTTATTATCTAATGGCGTGATCTGAGGCATGCCACATAACCCTATTTTTTTGGTCTCCAGTTTTATTGAGGTATAATTGACAAATAAAATTGTATATATTTAAAGTGTACAAGGTGATGATTTGATATATGTCATTGTGAAACATTTACCGCAATCAAGTTAATTAGCACATCTATCACTTCACATAGTTATCTTTTTTTTTTAATGTGGTGAGAACACTTACAGTCTATAGCCTTAGCCAATTTCAAGCATACAATACAATATTAACTATAGTCACCACCCTGTACATTAGATTCTCAAAATTGATTCACCTTATAACTGAAAGTTTGTATCCTTTGACCAACATCTACCCATTTTCCACATCCTCTAGCCCCTGGCAACCACCATTCTACTTTCTGTTTCTGTGAGTTTGATTTTATTTTTAGATTTCACATATAAGTGATGCCATACAGTATTTATCTTTCTCTCTCTGGCTTATTTCATTTTGTATAATGGCCTCTAGATTCATCCATGTTGCTGCAAATGGCAGGATTGCCTCCTTCTTTATGGCTGAATAATATTCCATTGTATATACATACCACATTTTCTTTATCCATTCATCTTTCGACAGACACTTAGGTTGTTTCCACCTCTTGGCTGTTGCGAATAATGCTGTAATTAACATGGGAATGCATATCTCTTTGAGATAACTAATTTTATTTCCTTTGGAGATGTGTCCAAAAGTGGGATTGCTGGATCATATGGTAGGGCAAGTTTTTTGAGGAACCTGCATACTGTTTTCCATAATGGCTGTAGCAATTTATATTCCCACCAACAGTGTACAAGGGACATTCTTTCTCCACATTCTCATCAACATATAAGCCTCTATATTATAGTTTTCCTATCAATAAAATAAGGGGGTGAGACTAGGTGATCTATGATGTCCTGTATATGAATAAGTCCCAGATTCATAGTCTATCAATCATTCATTCATTTATTCTACAAATATTTAGTGGATGTTGAATATTTGCGAAGCACTATGCTAGGGGCTGGACATACAATAGAAAATGGATGTGACCCTTACCTTCATGGACTTTAATCACACAGGTAAATCTGTCACTATGTGCTGTGAAGGCCTCTTGAAGGAAAACAATAGGATTCTAAGAAAGCTTGTAACAGAGAGACCTGGCCTAATCTGAAAGGACAGTGACGATCTGGGAATGTATCCAGGAGGAAGTAATATTGCAGATGAAGCCTGGAGGATAAGTAGTAGTTAACTGTTGAAGGGGGTGGGGAGAGTATAGTGGTCCAGGCAGAAAACAGCATGTTCAAAGGCCTGAGTGCAAAAGAGTTATGTCGACAAGCAGTCTTCAAAGTGGGCTGTGTAAGATGATCTGATGAGGCAGATGTAGGAAGAAAGTATAAGACTCTATAAGTGTTTTTTAAAAAATAAGAAATAAGTTAAGCTTTAATAGTATTTAGTGCATGGACTGACAGATGTGGCCTCATTCATTCATTACCACAGTTTCACGTGGTAAGTGAGCTCTCTAAAAAGGAAGGAAATTCCCCAGACCTCCAGGTCATCCACAGTATCCTTACTTGTTCTCTCAGCACCTACAGACGTATTGTAGTTTATACCTATGCATCTTAAGTGGCAATTACAGCTGATAATAACAGTTTAAATTAATTCTCACTAAATGGAGAAGTAGCTTAAAAAGAGTCCAGCAAGAAAATTGTAAACTGAAAGTAATACGGTACCAAGAATGCGTGCACAGATGAGTGACAGGCGTAGGGCAGAACCGGCCTTCTCCTGCTCCTTATACAAACTCTTTGTTAGTCTTTCTACAAGGTAAAAGCAATGGTGATCTAGTCAGTCAGATCTCACCAGAAGTTAGCAAAAAAAAAAGGAATCAAGATGATCAGGAAGACTACTTGAAATACATACTTAGATCCACTCTGAACCTTCCCTTAAGCTAAGGATGCTTTTAACACTAATGGAGAAGAAACTGTCTTTTGAAAGAAACTTAGTACACTGAAGAAAACATTTTGAAAATGATGCTTAGAGATATTTCCAACTTGATATGATTTTTTATTCCTGAAAAAATCATATGTGTCTCCTACGAAAGTCTTTGTATCTCTACAGTTTGGATACTTGGAAACTAGAATATTCTAATCTGTTTCAAAATCCTCCAAATGAAGAGTGCCAGTGAGCTTTGAACTAGTGTGTGAACAATATTAACATGCCACCCTTTGATTCCTTTTTCACTGTGAAGATGAAAATTCACTTGCCAGATTTCAACAAAAGCTCTTTGATAATTTGATAAAGGGTGTGACTGAAAGCTAAGTGTAACCAGTGATGTGCTTCTTCCATTCTGATTTACACATCTTTGCGAACTGTTTTAGTTTTGACAGACAATAAAATCAAGTATTTTAAAACAAAACCAAGATTTTAAATGACAATACGAAATATTCAATAACTAACTATACATATTAATATTTTAGGTGAGAGCAAAATGGTTTTTTGCATTGTTAAAATAAAATAAAAATTACTTTAAATATTTATGTCATCTTAGCTCATCCTTTTCTAATTTCTATTTAATGTGTTTTATAATGTGTGCTTCTTAATTTACAAGTTAACAAGTATAATATATTGATGGTGCATGCTTATTTTTTTTAACTGACTTTAATCATCAAAAATGATTGAAGACCACTGGTACTGGCCTCCATGTTAAGAGCTTCCAGAGGAGAGATGCCACTGTGGGTTCAAGGGTTCTGGAAGAAGGATTTAATCTATTCAGAAAGCATGGAGCAGCTGAATCAATTGTTCAATGATCTGGTCATGCTGTGATACCATTTATAGCTACATATAGATTCCTAATTCATAATTCACTCCACGCAGGACAATGAACCAACTGTCTGATGATAGCTGATGATAATAATTTACAAATATTTGTCATTTCAGCTCTCAAGCAAGGGTCACACTCCACCAAGCAAATGGACCATTGATCAAACATTGGTTTGTTCAGGTGACAACTATATTATAGGGTCTGTTTATCTCACTGGCACTTAGGAAATTCAGTCCCTAAATGGATCCAGATGATCTAGCTATTTCTCTTGTGTGTGTGCATGTATGTGTGTGTGTGTGTGTGTGCGTGCCCGCGTGTTGGGAGTTATACCAGGGAACCTAAGAAGCAAAGACTGCAGAAAAAAATAAGAGTGTTAAGGAATAAATACAGTGCCAATACTTTGTCGGGGTGTGTGTGTGTGTGGTGGGGGGAATCTTTCTCATTCCCATTCATTCCTGGTCCCTCTTTTCTGTATAGTATTTCCCACTGTTTTCCTAAGTGATACATTCCAGGGCACTACAAGTCATACTCTCCTATATGTGCATGTCACATTGGGGGTTTAATCAACGTTAAAAATGGTCATGAGTCACGTCACGTTGTTTTAATGTGTAGTCTCGGGCTGACAGAGAAAAGTCGTCTTCGTCATCCAGGCACTTTTCCACGAGGGTTAGCATCAGTCATTAACTGGGCAGCTGGAATGAGTCACAAATCACTTCATTTCCTACATGGAACAGTTTCGTCTTGGTGCTCCTCTTCTCCTCAGCCCTTCAGTTGCTAGGACTGATGACTTACTCTGGAGCTTCTGTGTCATCCTTCTTGGAGATCAGTGCTTTATAAATGACAATATTCATCAAAATGATCTTGTGTCCTTTAGCTTTCAAACTGAATTGTATCTCATTACCAAGAGTTGTTTAGGGAGATTCTAGGTCATTTTTATTAGAAGTTTCATATGAATCAGGAAATGCAAAGAAAGATTTTAAAATCAGCCTTCCAGAAAACATTTTGATTTACAGCTAATTTATGATTGTTTCCAGATTGCTTCCTTCTTCCCCTTTCTCACTGCCCTTTCCAAAGAAGCTCACCAAAAGAACTTTGCTGTGCTTTAAATGGATGCCACAAAGATGATGTTAGAGCTGCACCTGAAGAGCAGAGCAACACCAGGTTAAAATCACCTAACTTGTTAGAAGCAGAATTAAAATAGGAACAAACCAAATGAGTTGTTAAATTATAAGCAACTGTTTTGCCAAATAAGTAGCTCCTTAAAATGCCACAGAGTCAACAGTAAGAGTCCAGGGCAATATCAAAAAGGTAAAATTTCTGGGCTGCTAATGAATAAATATATATAAACATAACTTTAATGTAAATAGATAATTTCTCTGCAATCTTCCTTCTTCCTCCACCCCTTAAATAAAAATATCTGTAAGCCTGTTAATAGTCTATCTTGTTATATGCATAATAAAATAAAGCAGAGAAACATATAATGCTAAACAGTGGTTCAACTAAAATCTAATAATAACAATGGTAATAATAATAGCTAACATGTCAAGAGTATTCATTAAACGCTGGGAAGCATGCTAAGAACTCGACTTCCATTCTCTTATATAGACCGGGGGACAGAGGTGAGTAACTTGACCAGTTAACGCAGCTGGTCAGTGGTATAGTGGAAATTGCACCCAGACACTGAGATCCCAGAGCTCATATGTTTAATTAGTATGCCGTTTTACCTCATCCACATTTATTTCCTGATGAATTAATATTGAGTGAGCAACACTTACCCCTCTGTAATATTTTCCCTCCTATAAGTAAGTGGTTGGCACTCACCAGTGTTTACAACTTGTCCCTCTTGTCTGGCCCACATTTCATAATTACTCACTTTCCAAGTATTTTTTTTATACGCTATCCATGTGGTTAATGCATCTGTTTCATCAGAGCTCTCAGCACAGTGCCTTGCACAGAGCAGCATTAAATTAGAAGTTTGTTGAATGAATGAGTGAATAAGTAGTTATTTCCACAGCAAAGCCTTCTCTTTCGTGTATCAAAGGGAACTATTTGGTTTGACCACTCTGCATTTTTAACTCCAGTTCTCCTTATTGATGTACTTTCCACTTATGAAAACATTTGAAACATTCTAATCTATTGTAAAAATCAGTTCTTGCATGTAGTACTTTATGTATGTACACACACACACACACACACACACACACACACTTGCTTTAAATTTATTTTTTGCAAAAGTTGTGCTGGCAGTTTGCAATGGGTGTTTGAAGTCATTGCTGGCTTCCTGCTCAGTAGCCCCGGAGGCTGACTATATAAATTTCTCCCATCCTTTCCTGGGAGGGGGCACTCCTACAGCACAGATGTTTTTCCAATTTTTCTTCAGTTTACTAAAACTCAATTTATACCAATGATCTAACTCCAGGAATATATAATACGCACCGAGTAGCAGGCATCCAGGAAACTATCAGAAACTGTCAGGATTCCTTGCAGTTTTGAGTGAGTGACTGATTGAGCAGCCCTAGGTATTTCTGAGGCTCAGTATGAAAAGAAATATCCATGGATTTATGTCACCTCGTGGAGTTCCTAGTGATTAGCTCTTGGGCATTGTTTAAAAACTCTTTTAGGATAAATGACGTTTGTAAATTGATTTGTGCAAACACATATATATTATTTACTACCTTGTCATTTGCATGATGAGTTAGTTTGTTTTCTTCTGCTGAATACTCTTCATTTCTGACAGTCCTGAAGAACAGTATCATTTGGAGTAGGAAGACAGAACTAGTGGAGGGGCTGTTGATGCATTGCTGATGCTGTAGTGGGACCCTCTGTTCTAAGCTACTATTTGAAAATATTCAACATATGATCGAATTTTGGAACTTTAGTTTCTTTTTATTATTTTTTCCCCTGTGGATACTTTCATGTATATGTATATGCGTGAGTGTGTGTGGGATTAAAATTATTGTTAGAAAGAGTCTGATGACATATAACTATCTACTGGGGCTTTGGGGAGAAAAAGGGAAAAAAAAAAAAAGGAGGAGGATTGGCAATAGATGTTAGCTCAGGGCCGGTCTTCCTCAGCAAAAAGAGAGGAGGATTGGCATGGATGTTAGCTCAGGGCTGATCTTCCTCACAAAAAAAAAAAAAAAAAGAGTCTGTGAGTGTATAAGCATGCTTTTCTACACAAATGGTAGCATATTGTACTCATGCCTCTGTACCTTGCCTTTTGCATTTAACAGAGCATCCTAGAAGTGATTTCATCCTCCTGTACTCCAGTGGACATCTATTGGCTGCCTTCTGGGCGTCCATTCTCTCCTCCTTTCCTGAAGTACTCAGGGTTTCATTTACTTGTCTATGCTACCCTATAGAGCTCCTGGGAAGCACGCCACCCTAAACTGACTAGACGAAGCCAACCAATACTTTCCATTCTTATGGCTTGCCCAATCAAGATGAACTTAGGATTCTAGCTTGGAATATTGTGGCAGAAGCACTCTCTTCTCCCTCGGAGTGGAGCAAGAAACCCTAGTTATGGTTGATAAGTCTCCCATGACCATGAGAGAACCAGGCTTGGGATGAAGCTATTATCCTCGACAGCAAAGTGGAGAGAAGAAACTGAGTCCTTGAGAATTTCCCATTTATGTGACCCAATAAATCTCCCTTATTATAAAAACAGTTTGCAGTGGATTTTCTGTTGCTTTCAGGATAAAGACTCTTAACTGATTCAGGTACCTATATATCTACCTCATTCTTTTTAAAGGCCTTAATATGAAGGCATCACAATACACTTACTTAACATTCAAGTTATTCCAGTCTGCTAGTATTAACATTATTGCAACAAGTAACTGCATACGTATCTTCACACACATGTTCAAGTCTATCAGTAGGATAAATTCTTAGAAGTCAAACTGGAGATCCTGGGTTATGTGTATAGTTAATTGGATAGACTGTATTTGGAAATACAAACAAAGCACTCATGAAGAAGTTGCCTGTAGGACATGAAATGTGGTGAATGGGTATCCTCCACATATTCTTTTTAAATGACTTTTTAAAAACCAAGTGGAATACTATTTTTCCCAGAAAATGAAAAAAATTGCACTTAAAAGCGTTAAATTGTGTACCTTAAAGTCATCCTAGAAATAATCAGGTCTAGCTACTCCATTCTATAAGTGAGGAAGCTACATTCCTGGGAAGTTCAGGGATTGGTCCACACAGCAGTTCAGAGCAGAGAGGATATGAGACTTCTCACTGATGTTCTTCTGTAAACAGGGAGCCGGGAAGCAGATTCTGTCCAGAGATGATGGAAGTTGTGCCTGTGTACAGAGGTGACATGTGTCGAGCATGAGTTTATCATCATTGGTACCCACGCTGGAGCCGCACCCGCCCTTTGTTACAGTGACTCAAGCACATGAATAAATCCTAGAACAATGAATTCCTGCCATGCTCCTGCAGGGAGGGGGCTAGTTCTGTTTCAAGGAAACTGGAGTTGAAATTAGTGCCATACCCAAGGGTGCACCGGAGCCAGGGCGCCAGCCAGTGGTGCCCCACACTGGATCTGAATCTGACATTTCCCGAGGGAGTCTCTCACTGAGAAGAGAAGTGCAGAAGAACGCTGGGCTTTGTGATGCAAATACAGAGAGAGGGGCCCTGGCCCAGCACGTCTTTTTATTGAACTGAATGTCAGAGGGCTCCTTGGACGTGTTTTTGGCAAAGATCTACCCAGACTGCCCTGCTACAAGAAGAAACAATCACAAGAATGAAACAGTCAAGCGGCTATACAAAGACTTGGAAAAATTAAAATAAAAAAAACTCATGCCTGGGAGAGGGAGGGTTTTTCAGGAGTTTACTTTAGTTAAACAAAAGGGCACAGGTTTGTTTATTTATTGGACAAATTAGAAAAATCTCTTAATATCTCTTGTCTCAAATTCAAATTTTCCTCACTCCAATAACTCATGCTAGCTCATTGGTGTTGCTCCCACCCTCCAATTTCTTTAATTTTGGAAATTCACTTGTTCCTCTCTTTGACCTCAAAGAAAATAAGGTTTTTAAAACTGGAAAGTGTTATTTAGTGCAACACGTTTCTTTTACAAAAGAGAACATGTGACTCCAGTGATTTAATGAATATGTAGCAAGTCTATGCGGAGCCCAGTCTAACAGCTAGGTTCTCTGACTTCTTTCCTCATACTATCTCTAAATATAGAATCATAGAATTAATTTTCTTTATTTAAGAAATAAATTATGTTCACCAAAGAATGGAAGCATCTAACCATAGTCATTTTTCTAAAACATAAAATATTGTTAGCTCTGCTTAAGTAAGAGAGTATCTAGAGGTTCATTATAGGTATGACATTTCATGATTATAATTTAAAATGCTTCAAGAAAAAAGATGAAGCAAAAAGGCAAAATGTAAACAATCATTAAATCTAGGCAATGGGAAAAGGGTAGTCCTTGTACTATTTTCTCTACGTTTTTTTATATTTGAAGACTTTTTATAAAAAGGAAAGAAAACTCATACTACCACATTAAGTATGTCCTAGAATTTAAAAGTTCCATTTTTCTAAATAATACATGTTCATTGATGAAAATCTAGAAAGCATTGGTCTATGAAAGAAAAGCGGTAACCTGCTCATGGTCCCTTTCAGAGAAAACCTTATCAACACTTTGGAGTATACCCTTCTAGTCAGCGTTCCATGTATAAATTCACATTTCTCTGAAAATGTGGATCATACCTTACAGCCCATTTTACAATCATGTTTTTAACTTAACATATAGTAAACATTTTCCTTTGTTATTGAATTATTGTCTGTATCTTTTCAAGGATGTATACTGATTTGTCATTATTTATTTAACCAATCTCCTATTTTAGGCCATTGTGAGATTTTCCCCAACATGTAACGATTAGTAGCAAATCTCTGATGAGCATTCTTGGAGTCCAAGTTGCACACATCCATGATTATTTCCTCAGCATCATCACAGTCTTTTTAATGTGCCAGGCACGGTAGTCAATAAAGTCTTTACATACATTACCTTATTTTATCTCCTAACCACCTGTGGTATATATTTTTACTACCCTCATTTTGTAGATAAACATTTTAGGGTGAGAGGTAAGTGCATAGACTTACACCTGTGTCTAGCAGTCCCCGAAGTTCACGTTCCGAGACAAGCTGCCCTGCTTCTGTGTCCTGAAAGTGGAACTGCTCTGAACCTCTCAGAGGTTTCATGTGTGCATCATCATATTGCCTTTCAGAAAGGCTGTAGCACTTATCTTGCCATGCTACAGATTTAAAAAAAAAAAGGTGCCAAATTGATTGAATTTTGAATTTCCTCATTGTTTACAAAATAGTTGACTTTTTTTAGAAAAAGTCTTTTCCCTTTATAAAGTCTCCATTTCATTGTTGAAACTAAGACCACAGGCACAGCTTGCTCCTCTTCACCTCCATCTCCTCCCTTACCTTTCTTGGCTTTTAAAAACCAACTAAGTGGTGTTCATTGGCTCAAATGTACATGTAAGTGGTCCTGGTATCTACCCATGATAATGTCGTTGCAACAGGATCTGAGTGTACAGACTGCTAGTGGCTGATTAAAATCTGTGTTTTTCTCCTTTTTCCTGGGCACACAGCTAAACTATGTTTTCTAGGCTTCCTTGCAGTTTGATGTGGCCATTTGATTGAACGATAGCCAATGGAATGTGAATTGACGTGGCCAGTAGACACCTCCTGTATACATTCCTCCATCCCTTTCTCCCCTCCAAATGATGGAATAGGGACAAGCTCGGGGGAGACCATGGAAACCATGTCTTGAAGATGGGACAGCATCTTTCAGCTGGGGTCTCTGAATAAAATCATAGCACAGAGCCCAACTGCCAGCTAGTTACACCAGCAGTGGACAGTTACATGAGCAAGAATAAAACAATGTTGTGTTGTGCCACTGAAATTTTGCAGTTTGTTTGTTACAGCAGTTAACATTATCTTAACCCATACAAGGATTTTTGCTTCATATATTTTGAAGATCCTTGATGCCTCTGCTGGATTCTCTCCCATTTGTCAAGGAAATCTGATGCCCTTGCACTGATGCTCACTTAAATCAATGTTATATGTCTACCATTTGCTCTGAGAGATGTTATTTTTTGGGAGAGGAAAAAAAGGACAGTCCAGTTTATCTCTGCTTTAAAAAATTTTTTTGTTTCTTTCTTTCGCACTTCAGGAGCAGAAAAGTAAGTTCATCATTGTCATTCAGATCGTTGCGTACTACCATCATTGGTTTCTGAAGGAGCCCTCACTTGTTATAATTACATTTTCCCTTCATTTCTGATACTCCTGTTTCTTTCTCTCTAGTAGATATACATTCTAAGGTGTTTGATATATTTATGTGGCTTTGTATGTATTCTTATTGCATTGGTTTGTTGTGTTTATGTGTTTTTAATTTACTTATACAAAATTGTGCTATAGATCTCATTTCCTTTCTTACTATTTTCACTCAAAAAACTGTTTTCATATCTTATCTATATTGTATATTTATCTCTAATTTGTTACTTCTACCTGTTGCATAGAGTACCATCCCATCACCTGTTGCATAGAGTACCATTCCATCTTCTCCTAGAGATGGACTTCTAGATTGCCTTCAACTCACCACCAGTACAAATAATACAGTGGTGGATGGTACAGGCCCCCTTATGGCTCTGTGTCAGAATTTCTCTGCAGACATGTGGGATTGCTGGGTTATGGGACATAAGTACTGCCAGGTTGCTTCCCAGAATGGCTCACCAATTTACATTCTCAGTGTATGAGCGTTCTCCTGGACCCACATCATCCTCCACAATTGGCATTATCCTCCCTTTCAACTTTTTTCATTCTGATAGGTGCAGAATAAAATTTCATCTTTAATTCACATATCTCTGATTAAAAACGAGTGTGCGCACCTCTTAAGTAATGTCTTAGCAATTTGATTTCCCCTTCTGTGAACTGCCTGTGTTTCTAAGGCAAAGCAGCAGAGCATTCCATTTTCTTATAATCCGTATGGGAACTCCCAGAGGAAGTGTGAAAAAATATATCTTAGCTCTTTCTGGGGTCCAACGTAAACTTCTCTTTAGATAATATTACAGGCTATCTATAATCTGATGGATTCATTCATTCTTTCATTCCAGAAATATGTGTTAGGCACTATATCACGTGTTAGGGATATAGAGGAGAATATAAGTGACATGGCACCTGGCCTCTTGGTATCTGTGAAATGATGGAAGAGATAGATCAGTAGTTTGTTGTTTTACTTTCTGGAGGAGTAAATATCAAGGTGTGAGCTACTTATACCTTGATAAATGATAAGATTACTCTCTCGTCTTTCCTTTGCTCAACTGAATTGGCAGTGTCTCTGGTAAGTCTGAACTCTGGGTTGCTGGTATAGGTCAATGGATGCTACCAACAACTAACAAAAGAAAAAACATACTGTTTGCAATGCTTATTAACTCAAAAGCTCAGTGAGACATCTTTTCTTAAAAAGAAAATATTAAGTACCAAAATGTTTTACCAGTCTATACGCCTCCTACAAAAAAAAAAAAACCTGTAATCTAATCCACCACCACCCCTCCCCCTGCATTTGCAGTTGAGGGAATGAAGTTCAGAAGGATCCTCAGTGTAGAGCCTTTTGGAGATCTTCCCAATGCACCACCCTGGTTCCATTTTTTTAAAACGTTGTTTTCACTTGAAACTAGATTCATGGAGTTTGCTTGTGCAAAAGAGAATGAAAAAAAAAAGGGGCTGGAAAGGAAGAGAAGGATTAAATAAAGAGTTCTGCTAGGATGTAGCCATCATGATCTAATGCACCATGGGCAGCCTCGCTTCAGGGAATACTGACTTTCAAGGGCTGGCGCTCCCGAGGACAGCTGGCACTCAGCTGGTCATGTTGCTGGCCTCATGTTGCCTTGGTGTCTCCCATAAACTCAACTGATGCTATTTAGCCTTTTTCTTTCTTTCTTTTTTTTTAGCATGCAGCACAGGAAATTTTTCCTCAATGCATGTAAGAGCTGTTTGATTCCCCAAAGACAAAGATCTGGCAAGTCAGTTAAGATGAAAGTAGAAGCACTAAACACATGAGCACATTTTAACAATGTCCAAGTGTAACTTTTACAGCCAACAGTAGACATGCGCTGGAATTTGAAACCCAGCCCAAATGCTAAAGGCAGTTGTTTTTATCTTCGGGGTGAACGGTGCGGTTTCATTCTGAGATGAGTCACTTTGTTCTGATTTACCCAGTTAGTAAATGTATCTGATTTGTTTTCATTTGGGAGTTGAAAGTTTGTTTTTGTTTTGTTTTGTTTTGTTTTTGTTTTTCTTCCAGGGAAGAAATCTATCAGGTCTGGTACGAGTATGAAGAAACAAAATTTTATTGAAATGCTCCATAAAGATAAAGCCAACATGTCACCTGACATGTACAATGAAGACAATTTGGAGTCTTGGCATTAAGAGGGAAACCTGGGATTTCAGAAGCCCAGGACTTTGCTGTCAGCATCTGACAGCATCTTTACGAGGCCGTCCTGGGTTGCCAAATCAACAAACTAAGCCTTTTGTGCTGTGTGATCTTAATTTTGTCCAATCTATTAAATGATTTCATGACGAGGTCTAGGTGACATTTATACATTTACTAAAAAACTTGAAGTTTCTCTAGGCCTACTCTGCAGGACTAGATCACTTGATGCAATTAATCAGCTAACTCATCAATCTGATAAGTATTAACTGAACACCTACTACCTGTAGGTGCTTTACTGGTCAGTTGATGCTGTGACTTTGCTGGCATGCAGACACTGTGACCAAAGAATTCAGTCGCAGTTATATTAATTGTTGTCAATTGTCTTCCTATGCCTTTTAGTACCCAATAAATTATGACCAACAGGATGGCGTTTTTTCCCATTAGCTTGTTTCTATTCTTTTTTTTTTTTTATAATTTTTATTTATTTAATTTTTTCCCCCAAAGCCCCCGTAGATAGTTGCATGTCACAGCTGCACATCCTTCTAGTTGCTGTATGTGGGACAGGGCCTCAGCATGGCCGGAGAAGCGGTGCGTCAGTGTGTGCCCGGGATCCGAACCCGGGCCGCCAGCAGCGGAGCGTGCGCACTTAACCGCCAAGCCACGGGGCCGGTCCAGCTTGTTTCTATTCTTATTCCTTAATCTAAAGCAATAGTGCATGATATTGTAAAATTTTCAATGTATATGTTTGCAAGACTGAAACCACCTATTAATTTCACCAATTTTATCTTACAAATAATTTCATCCTATAATAAATAGATTATATCACATAGATATATAATACAGGTTTTGTCATGTAATAAATGTTCTCACTGAAGGAGAAACAAGTGCTGATCAATCCATAAAATGGGTCAACATATTTTGAAAACATAAAGTGATAAAGTGCCATTCAGAGTTTTCATTTAAATCTGCTGTGTTGGAGGGATATTAGATCCCAGCTAACTTTGAGACTGTAAACAATTTACTCAAATAGGAAAAAAAAAAAAGGCAAACAAAATTCCTTGGAAACATTTTATTCCATGGCTGTTTTTTAAGGTCCCCTGGGATTACCAAGGCGTCCTGAACAATACCGTCTTAAGTTTAGTGGAGTGGATTGCCGTTGTTGTGGCTTTTTCTCCCTGAAGAATTTATCAGACTCAGTCTCTGGCCTCCATCCCTTGACAGGACAGAAAGCCTATTTCAATATCTCTAGGCACACCATAGGAATATTCTGAAATATTCAGAAAGGTAAGCCTGTGTAGCAGAGAGTTCCTCTCCATGCCCTGATGGCTGTACTCACCCATGTTTCCTCTTTTATCATTTGTTGGAAAAACCCCTTACTATCTCCTCTTAGTTCCTTGTCCTTTGTTAGCTACAAAGGGCAGATTTTCTTTTGTAAATCCTTAGTAATTAAATGAGCACTTCACTGGCTGTAGCCTTCAATGGCCTGTTTCCTAGGTTTTTGCCTTTGACAGTCATATTTTGCAAAGGCCCCTGAGATGACTCGGCATCTTCCCCTACTTAACACTAAACCAATTGAAGCTCGTGCTCACTGCATGGAGGAGGAAAAGATTCATTAAGGGCACTTCATTAAGGAGCTGAAATGGTTGCTCTAAAGGCGTCTGAACCGACTGCAATCCAGAGGAGCTGTCTATTAGGGGAGCCACAAAGACAGTTTCGGAAACTGAACTCCAGCTCCAGAGCAGCGGATTAGGGAGAGTGACGGGATTAGTGGTTAATGACTTGGGGCAGGAGACAAAGGGAATTTCGACAAAGAGGCTTAGATATGGAAGAATTAACACTCTCTATTCCAACCAGGCCTCTGATGACTTCCAGCATTCTTTTCAGACTCAAAAGCCAAGGGAAGAAAAAAAAAATGAGCAAAGCTTTAATACTTTTCTAACTTTTTTTTATTATTACAACAACAATACAGAGGAAATAAAAAAATCCTCTTCCCTCTCTTGCACTTGAAACCACTTTTAAAAATAAGCATCTACAATTGTATAATTAACCCCAAGGTGAGCTTGTCCAGGGCCTCAAGCATGTGCCTGAATGCCTCTCTGCTTCCCAGTGCTAGGGCAAGTTGCAGACCAATGCAGACACTGAAGCGAAACCAAGGGTAGCAGAGGCCCAGCTAAGTGGCTTTGAAAGTGCTTCTTTCTCCATGGCTGTTTATGTTACAGGTGCGACCAAAGGGACAGAGAAACTCTGCTTCATTGTAAAACCTCTTCCAGGCCCCATCTGGCTCAAACTCAAATGATTCCAGTGTCTATGGCCTGAGAAGTGCTTCATGAGACCAGGTGATTATCCTGCCTATGTGAGGGGATAACTTCGGAAATGCGCTTAAAGGTTGAAAGTGCTCTTGAGAAAGAATCAAGTCAACTTGGAGTGGGGCAGGCGATGTTGGAGCTTATCTATAGCATTTCCCCCTGCTTGGACAGGAACACGGTGTCATTATCTAAACACGAAGCCATATTTAAGTGGCTGACCCTGGAGTGGAGTATTATTCTCTAGGCTGTTAAGTAAATAGACTCTGAGCACCGAATGCCTCCGAGCAGTAAGTGTGTGATTATGCCCCCCTGCTGCGAATGGAATGGCGAAATGCAGGTGCAAACGTTACTGTAGGCAAAAGCACAACCCAAACAGTGTCGTAAACGATCTCGCGCTGTGTCCTTATTTTTAACCAAACGAAATCACTTGCAGAAAAGCTGGGCATTCATTTCATGTATTGGCCCGTATGAAATGGTCCTGGAGCAGTTCTAGACACCAGGGCATTATTTAATCGGTGTGGTTTACTGGGACAATGGCAGCCCCCTGCCGTAATCCGTTCAGGGGCAATACCGGCAGTCAGCGTGAAATTAAATACATTACAGGGAAAGAGCCTAATGTGTTTTATAGGCAGTCGTTCATCCACATCAAACTTTAGTTTTTAAAATCCGAACATTTGATCCCACGACAGGAACCGTGCCCCAAGTCAGAGATCCCCACGCTGCACTGCGAGGAGGTAAGAAAGAGGCAAGGCCAAGACTTCAGTGAAGGTACAATTGGCTGATAGGAACCATTTCTAATCATCTTGGCCACTCGGATGCCAAAAGCCCAGGTAGCATTTGATCAAATTTCTACAGGGCTCCGACCTGCATTTATTGCCCCTTGCTTTTCTACTAACATTTTTGCTTGAAGGATCGATGTTTTTCTAGTGCCGTGGAGCTCCCTTTTCTCATAGCTAAACTGAAGTAGGGTATAATGGGCTTCCCTTGCCTCGCTCCCAGTCCCTCCTGACCCCAACATGGTCTAGAAGTCTGTTCTTTGTTAAATTGAAAATGTGTAGAAATTTTTATAGAGATCTTCAGCTATATAAATAGCTTTGAAAATTGTTGTAACTTTAAAAACAGGTCCAAAAGGAAATTGAACAGCTAGTGAGTTTCATACTATCCAGTCAGCTTTTTGAAGGGCTGCATTGGTCTTCCTAGTAAATGGTTGCTTTTATTGTTGGGGTTTCCACCATTTTTTTTTTCTGAGTAGCTTTTAATAGAAAAGGGAGCTTTGGTGGAATTTTCTGATAGCATGTCAAATATATCACTAATGGTTTCTGGCACCCCATTCAAACATCAAGAGCAGTTTTTGTCTTGGGAGTGTGACCTGCATGTCACTGCACTGCTGAGCATCAGATTCTCCATGAATATCGATGACTTCCTTGGGTGGGTGGTGACCCCAATGTGGTTCCCAGGTAAGTTTCTGAACTCTCATAGCCCATAGGTGGATCCTGTGTCCTCACAGATGGTGGCCTTGTGTTTTTTGGAACCTTCAGACCAAACTCTACTTCTTGGGGTGCAAAAGATTGTCAAAAGACTCTTTGATGGTATTTTTTTTCAAAAGTGGACAAAGAGTTTATAGCTCTTTAAAATATGGTGAAAGTTAGAAGTGCATGTTCTTTAGTATTGTATTGAAAGTCTAAGAGCTTGAAAACAATGACTCTCAACCTTGGATGGGGGCCAATAAAATTACTGCTAGAGGTCCATTAATCTACTTGTTGTGTAAGCATTCTCTAGAGTCTGAATAAATAATATGTCTCATACATAGATAGTTGTTTTAAAATAATGTCTACAGATGCTATTATGATTAATACGTTCAAAATTATTCTAAAAGCTTTACTGAGATTATAGCCGTTGTTATCATTATGTTTTCTCAAGCCACACTAAATATTCAACTCATGTCACATAGATGTCTGAAACTTTTTTTGAGGGGAGGGGTATGATGTGGAACTCTATCAATTGCCAGGAATAAAAACCCAACTCAAACTAGCTAACGCCAAAAAGGAAAGTTATTGGTTCAGGTAACTTAGAGACACGTTGAGCTCTGTTTGTCTTTGAGTGGCTTCATTCTCAGGCAGCCTTTGTCCATGGGGTGATGAGAGGGTTCTGGTCCTTGCTACGTGATTACATGGTCCTGAAGTCTTGTGAACTCAAGAAAGACTTTATCCCGCCATCCATATCAAACTCCAAAACAGAGTTTGGATTGGCCAGCCCTACTTCACGGGTCTATCTCTGGACTAACTACAGGGGTTAAGGTGGAGAAGGTACTCAGATCGGTCAGCGTGAATCACATGCCCACCTCTGTAAGGGGAGAAGAGGTGGAGACCCTTGATTTATAGCCCCACCAGAGTCACATGGTGAGAAGGAGGGGCCAATTTCCAAACAAAAAAGGAGGTGATGAACAGCCGAGCAATGCTTACCCACTGCAAGATGGGTTCTCAAATTTACACTTACATTTACAAGGCTTGGGAATCATTGTTCTAGAATTATGATTATTATTTTTTGATGTTTTAACCAAGTATTAGAAGTAAACCAAACCCAGATGAGGCCAATGGGACTACCCTGGGAGGCACTGTTTTTGTACCCAATCCCAAATGTGGTTTATGTGCCTGCATGTGAGTGGGAGAAGAGGAAGAATAAAGTGTTGGAAGGGGAGCTGGCAAAAAAAAAAAAAATCAAAATTCCCTTAAAATTCAAATCTCAATTCTTCCCTGTAAATTTAAAATACAATAAAATAAACTCATACACACACATACCACCACTCACCACCACCACCACCACCATCACCATCACCATCACCATTACCGTGACTAAACAGACACAAGCTATAAGGGTTTATTCCAAAGAGACCAGGAACATTTCTTTCCAAGCCTCTCCATTTGTCTTGAATTATTGTGTTCTTTAGGTATGGGCACCTTGGACAGGGAAGGTCTTCTCTAAGGTCCAGAGCTCTGAATAACATGACTCTCCTTACTGCTTATAGATCTCCATGTCACATCCTGTCTATGCTGTTTTTCCTGGATAATCCATTCCTTTCCAGGAATCAGTAATTCTGTAATTAGTGCCCACTTCTTTTCCTTATTTTTCTCTGACCTTTATCCCTTCCAGCATTACTCCTCCTTTTCTTCATTTTCCCTATATTTTTCCATTCTCTGAAATGAAATCATTCTAAGTCCTCACTTTGCCCTTTGCAGGCATTGTGGACAACTGGCATGATGTGAAGAGTTGAAGACCTGACTCTTACAATAATAATGATGATGAAAATGATGATGATGAAAAAGAACATTAATTGTTCCCTTATTATTTGCTAGACACTTTCTATATATTATCTTATTTAATCCTAACAGCAACCCTATAGAGTAGTAGATCCATATTAGTTTTATTTGGAGAGTGCTTCAGCCTTTGAACTCATTTCTGATGTTTGAGAAATTTCCTATAATATAAATTTTCGTGGAATTTCCCAGTATGGAAGCCAAAAAAAGTTCAGATACTTGTTGTCCCGGACTCCCTCGCAGCTAGGGTGTGGACATATGAAACACACTCAGCCAAACAGAGGTACCTGCCTCAGGCTTTAAATTGGTAGCTAGAGATACAAAAAGCAGGAAAGTAGAGAATATATTTTTCGGGTAGTGGTGGCATAGGTGGCTTCAGCATTCAGTTCCCAGGGTCTGTAGGAGCCGCAGTGTTTACTGTGGCATCAAGTGTTCAAGGCTAGTAGTAGTGGTGAATACACTCCATTCTTCAGTGTCAGCTGCTCCAGTGACAAAAGTCTCCCCCCAACTAACTTCGTGGCATCATTTTGGCTGTGGTTCTGGCTATTGCCTAGCCTCCTTCTTTCTGCCATTTCTGAGTCTGGTTCTCCAGTTTCCTGATGTTTTTAGAAACATAAAACACAATTTGGGTGCTGCTCCTGGAGTTGAGCTGCGTAGAAGCCTTACCCTTGAGCTCTCTTATATTCTTGCAATAAATTCCCTCTTGCCTAAATCAGCCATAGTCAGTTTATATTACTCGAAACAAAAAATTCTGTTGGGTACAGGAATGTTATTTTTAATTTTGTTTTATAGATTTGTTTTATAGATTTATAGATTTTATAGATTAGGCTTAGAGAAACAAATACTGGGCAAGATCAAGCAAATAGTATTAGAGCCAGGCTAACTTGAGAGCCCGTATTCACTTACCACCCTTCATACAAGCAAGGAAGAAAAGACCAGTAAGTGAGATTGGTCTGAATATAACTTAGAAAGAGGTAGATGTCCTTGATTACATTCTCAGTTCTGGCACAGTCCTTCCCCAAATCACAGTTTGTTTGGATAACCTTTCTTTGTCTAGAAAATGAAAAATTTGGTGGAGATCAGTGGCTTCTAATTATTGGGGATGGGGTCATAGAATGATACGAAAACCCCTAAAAGCTGTGGATCTCCTTCTTAGCAACGTACACATTCAAATGTGTTACATTCAATTTCACCCCAAGCCTGTCCTTGGAACTCAATGGATCCAGGCTGAGAACTCTGAACTAGCTGATCTCTCAGTTTGGTCCTTCCAAGTAAAACATTATTGATTCCATTGTCTGAGTGAATTTGCTATAACTAGTGAGCTCAATCAATCAGTCAATCTCTCTGTCTCTCTCTCTCTCTTTCTCACACATACACACACACACACAATCTCAGGGCAGAGGTTTGAGTTAATCACACTCTTTAGTTTATAGCACACTATCATCATTAAGACAAGTAATTTGAAAGCACTTAAATAACTGAAAACGCAATTGAAAGTGGCTTAAGCAATATGACGTTTATAATCTCATGTAACAAGAAGTTTGGAGGTCAGACATGCAAGGGTTGGTAAATTCAGTTCAAGACGTGGTTTCCTTTTTTCTTTCTGCTCTGCCACTTTCTCCCAAGATGTTGGCTTGTCCCTAGCTCCTCAACATGGGGTGGCATAGTTCTAGTGAGGATTTGCAGATAATAACATCAATAATTTTTTTAAAAAGCATATTGACTTCTGCTTTTAACCATTACAGAGTCACTGGTATCAAACTTCCTCTCTCACTGAAAACAGGTATAAAACTGGACAAATACATGAGGCAATTATTTTCAGGCATTGGATAACAGGCATGAGACTGTGATCCTTGAGAGATGGGAAACACACAAGATGAGCCTCATTTTTCTGCCTGGGTCACTTTCTTGCTGCAACACGAGGAAGTGGAACCAAATAGAGCAATGGTCTCACTGAGCTGAGGAAGCCGAGATCCGAGTTCCAGCCTCCTGAAGTAGATGGAATTTCCTGGGTAGGGTAGTGGATAAGAGGGAGCTGTGCAGAGGTGGCCTCCAAAGTCTGCATGTAAATTTATGAAAATTTCTTGGCTGGAGACTGGGATGTACAGATAAAGGTTGATATCCCATGAGACATAGCATAGACCGCTGTGGAGATAAAAACTGGATAGTAATAATGGAGGCCATGCAGTTTAGGAAGATGTTGGAGTTTTGGCCTATAGGACAAAGATCTTGGGTATTCAGATGAGATGCTATTAAGGCCATGCTTTATAAAGGAGTGAGAACTATGCCCTATAGTAAGCACCTGCCCTAGGATTAAGTAAAAAAATGAAAAATCCCCCAAAACCAAAATAGACCACTCTATTAAGGAATAAAAACTAACATAAGAGGATCAAAAGAATCTACCAATAATTTAATTGTCTGACAGGACAAACTTGGTACCCTTTAAAGGAAGATGATGTAATTCAGATATCCTATATCATATCTACCACAATATCTAGTGTATAGGTAAACGTTCTTAAACATATAAAGAAGGAAAATATGACCCACAATCAAGGGGGGAAAAAGCAATAGAAAGAGACCATGAGATGATTCATATACTAGAATTATCAGACAGGGATTTTAAAGAAGGTATTATGAATCTATTTAAGGACTTAAAGGAAAAGATGGTCATAATGAGTAAACCTCCACAGATTTTATCTAAATTTAAAGTATCCTTTTAAAACATTGGTTTCAATAAAAAATGGTTTGCTGCTACTTTGGCTAAGGTTGAGTTCTCCATTCCTGAAAGTGTTCACATAAGTGTTCCCTGGCAAGGATATTGTAAAGTAACATTCAAGTGACAGTGGGATAATGAGATAAAATATGGGAGAGGAGAGAGTTGGAGTAGATAATCCATAATCTCTTCTAACTATGAGAATCTATGTTACTCTCATCATCACCACTGGAAAAGGGAAATCATTGAATGCACAGGATGAACCGGGTTCTCTGGTCCTGCTGTGTCCTCTTCTTGTTGAGTTCCTACTGTGGTGACACTTCTCTGGGGGAGCAGGAACTTCAGAGTGAAATGAATCAGGTCATGATGGAGCAATGTGGAATTAGATTTACCTTAAGCCACATTGCTAGATGTGCCAGTCATAAACACCTGGAGAGCTTACCTTTTCCTGTGCTCCTAGATTGTTACAGCCATGTTACTGGAAAGCCCGTGAAACTTGTGTGATCAGATCTGAGTATAGCCATAGAGCTTCAAGTAGACCTTGGCATAATCTCTTGCTTACATGTCTCTCCTCCACTGTGAGCTCTTGAGGGGTAAGAACTATGTCCACATACCTCCATATTGCTAAGACCCAATACATCACCTGATTCATAGGAGATGCTCAATAAACTGTTGTTAAATGGATGAATGAATTTTAACCACCTAATGTATTTAACCTGGTTTGAACTTGCAATAAAGCTTACTACAGCTTCCAGCAGTCTCCAAAATGCACTAACGTTCTCCCACCCAATTCCCCCAAAGAGTAAGGCTTTTCCTGCAGAACCTCCCTCAGCATTTCAGTCCTGAGTTTGAGATCCTTTTCAAAAGTTCATGGAGAGATACATTAATGTATAGCAAAACCAAGGATGACTCTTGATTAGAGTTTAAGTCAAGTTTAAAAAAGTGATCATTTTTTCCCTTGTTTTTCTTTCTTTATATCTGAAAGGCATGGAGAATAATCACTCAAGTAGTAAAGAAATGACAGGAAGGCTCCCCCTTCTTCCTCAAACTACTTCTGCTCAAAATATTATCAAGAGGGCCTAGCATTTCCTCTCTATTCTCTGACTGTTGATGGTGCTAAAAGATCAAGACCAAAAAATGCTCTCCCTCATGTTCATGCAGAGAAAGCAATCCAGGGACTGCTGTAGGAGAGACATGGAGACCCTTCCCCTGCTGCCACCTCTCCCTTGTCTTTCCCCTCTTCACTCCATCTCACAGTCTTTTTCCCTTGTCTTTCTGCATTTTTTTTTTCCCTCCAAACCCTACCCAGGGTTTATAGTAGCCGTCAGAGCTGGGCATGCCCCTTAGCTGCAGGCAAATCTTGTTTGCAGGCAGGAAGCTGTAGGAATTCTCCCCTAGTGGTGTTTTCACTCTTTATGTGAGCTTAATCCAGGGGATTAACAAATGGATCAGCCGGAGACGTCCTCTTACCGTGAAAGAATGGGCAAGTTCAAGCAGGAATAGTCCCTGAAATGTCTGGTTCTGCTGGGAGCTAACAGCACAACACTTACCAGGCACTGGGCAGGGTGTGTCCCCAGAGGAGGCCCAGGTCACAGAGGAAATATCTTTGCTGACATGGTGCCTCTCACTGCTGACTTCACATGTCCCCTCCTTCTCCACTCACTGCTGCCACTGTCTTGTAGCCCTAGGGCCAGCCCTCCCCACCCCTACCTGGGCCCTGTGTTTCCCTTATCCCCTGCCACTTACAACCTTCTCGTCTCTTCTGCTTCTCCCCTGTCCCCTAAAGACCTTGCCCAGAATCCATTCTCTTTTTTTTTTTTCACATATGAACATTTTATTTCTTTTTTTTGGGGGGGGGTAATTTTTTTTAAATTAATTAATTTTTTTATTACAGTAACATTGGTTTGTAACATTGTATAAATTTCAGGCATACATCCTTATACTTCTATTTCTGCATCTATTGCATCATGTTCACCACCCAAATATCCATTCTCTTTCTGATGTGTCCCGTGTTCTATGGTGTCTTAACATGAGTTCCTTAAAAGCAGAACTCCAGGCAAGGATTCTTGGACAAGTGATTTTAGTGGGAAAGTGCTCTTAGGAGAAGGGAGTGAGAGAAGCGGGAAAGACCAGAGGAGGAGAGCAAAGCAAGGGTAGGATCTTAGCTGGAGACCAGCTTCAGAGGATCCTGCGGGCAGCTCTGGAGGATGAATTGCTCCACATAATAGGTTCTATCTTGAGGCAAGATTTTGGTATTTTATATCTCTGTGCCAGTCATGCATTGATGGCTGGTGTAAGAGGAGAATAACCTCCCAGATGAGACAGCTCTATTCATCTACAATTCTCCACAGAAGAGGGCAGCTGGGGGATGGATGCACCTCCCAGTGAAGGAAATCTAGGTGGGACACTGCAGCATCCACTGTACATGGAATTCACGGGAGAGGTGGCTCCAGTGGCTTTAGATCAGTCTCAACCAAACCGTAAAACGATCAGAGCACAAGGTGATGAGAGAGACAGAAAAAGACCAGCAGTGCTGCCCAAGGAGTAGTGCCGCTTTTGTGGTTAATTTCTCATAGGCGTATGATATTTTTCACTGTGTTTTGTGTAGCATGACTTCCCCCAACTCCATCTTCTGTTATTTTTTACACGAATAACAAAATCCCAGTCCTCCATCCTGCGTAACTCGAAAAAAATTCTCTCCCAAATATTTCTGGGCTTTTCCAAACAGTGCTACATTCTCCCTGCTATTGCGTGCCATCCCTCCATCAGAGCCACTGCTCCAGGCTTGTGCCTCATTCACATCTGCCCCACTAATAATTATTTCTTCCTATTGCTTCAAAAACATAACCCTCCTGCACCCTTCATTCCTCAAGTACTGCGGATGGCAAGTTGAAGATGACTCAAATGGATTACAAAACAAGAAAGGAAAGCTTAACCTACATATCAGACCCCCGATTCCATCAGCCATGCCCTTCACAAAAGGGCCCCTCTCCCAGGAGGTGTTGTTCTCCTTGCCCTCAGCTGTATGCCCCACAAAAACAGCCTTCTCTTTTAAGCCCTCACTCCCCTGGGACTCCCTGAATGCCAGTCTAAAGTTTCCTCCAGAGGAAAGAGCATGATTCAGTAATTCTTTTAGGTATATTAATCATATTTTGAAATCATATTTTAGTTTTGACTCATTTGTTTCTTTTTTAGTTTTAATTTGTTCTATCTTGTGATAATGTATCTATATTTGTTATCGACTTTAAGCAGAGAAGTGTGATTACCCGTTTAGGAAAATAATCTCTCCACATCTGCTATGAAAGTTATTTCCACTGATTATCTACTTCCACGGTGGTAAGATTTTTAGGGGAAATGTGGCCACCCAGCTAAACCCTACATTTCCCAGCCTCCCTTGCAGCTAGGTGTGACATCCTGACCAATTAGATGTTTGCAGAAGTGATGTCTATTATTTCTCAATCATGTTAGAAGGAAGGCACATGGTCTCTCTTCTCTCCTCATACCCCTTTCTGCTAGCTGTAAGCCAGATCTTGTGTAGACAAATTAAATTGTCACAAGGCTTGTGCTTACAAATGGTGCTTAAACATGTGCCACCATGTCACCACCTGCCCCATCCCATCACATAAGCCCAGGTGAGAGCTCCACTCCTGTGAGCACCTAGAGCTAATGACAGTAGTCACTCCATGTCCTTAAGAAAGAGAGAATGATGGCACTGCTCTCTGTGTCGGTAAGATTGACACCTGGGGATGGCAGAGCTTCAAAAGAAAGGGCTCTCGAGTTTTCAACACTGTGATGATGCCAAATCGACCATGAAAATGAGATAAACTTCTCCCTTGTCTAAGCCACTAGGTCTAGTTCAGTACCCCAACATGCATCCTAACAAATTCAGCCCAGAGGGGTTGGGCTTTGTTCAGAGACTGAGCCAATTGAATGGAACTCATGATGACTGAGACAAAGAGGGAGTGGCTTGGGAAAATAGAAAACATTCCAAAATAATAAATGAAGAGATTGGAAGAGTAGTTGTTTTTTATGTCAAAGTTGTCCCTCAATCAAATGTGATGTGGAAAAATACATACAAAGGAAATACACAATTGAACCAATAACATCCTAGCCCCTTTCCCCTGATCCATCTAAGTTATACTCCATTTTTCACATTTCCGAGAGAAAACAAATCCCTGTTGCAAGTTTATTAACAGCAGCAGCAGTTTGTTTTGTTTTATTTTATTTGGTGTTGGGGCAATAGAAACAATATAAGCTCCTTTCGTCTTATTTTGCATTTTTGCAAATAATATTACATTAATTTTTTGAGTAAAATCACTCCTTGTTGGGTCTTTAGCACTCAGGTCACTATGATGACACTTGGCACATTGTGATGATATTTTCAGGCTAGACCGAGACATGATGCACACCCTAAAATGGCCGAAATGCCTTGCATTAACTGAGAGAACCAAGATGTCTACAGTTTCCATTTTCTCTCTACAGAAGGATTTTACAGTTTTATGAAAAGGGAATATGATCGGGGTTCAGCTAGGCATCTTTTGTTTTTTGTTTTTCGTTTTTTTAGATAAAGATACCATTATATATGTATTTGTTATAGAGATGATCACATTTCCCCAAATGTCCTCCAAACAGGCTGGTCACCTTGTTTAACGAGGTTTATCCTGTTATACTGCCAACAGGGTGATTTAGAGCTGAGATGGACTCGTTTAGCTGGTTTCTTCAGTTCTGGAAGCCTCTCCCCACTTGCCACCCCCACGCCCATGCCTGTGTCTACATTTTGAGTCCTGCAGTTCCTCTTTCTGAACACCTTCCTACTCTCTTCTTCTCAGTCTTACCCTCTGTCTATTCTTTAAATTCTCACGCCATCCATGAAGCCTTCTTGTATTGTTTATGAAAGCTTTCTGTTCCCATATGGGGTTTCTGAAGCCCATACTTCTCTGTGCTTAGAGTCTGTACCACGAGATTTAGCCCTGAGGTGCATCCCATGGCTGGTATTTATCAAGGTTGTTTCGAGTGTACAGTTTTCTCTGAGCGTCTGCTGGATGCATAGGACATGCTCAATAGAGAGTAGTAGGTGTTCAACCAAATTGATGGATTGGTTGTTAAAACTTCCAAGTATCTTTAATTCCTTCTTCTATAATGTCTTTTAAAGTTTTCTCATCTTTGCATTTGTGTGCCTGTGCATATAAATGTGTGTGTTCATTCACCTGAAAATAATCTATCGAGTACCTACTCTGTGCCAGGCACAATGCTGGCTGCTGGTGATAAAAAATTGGTTGTGACAAGACTCTGGTTTTCTTTGCCCTGAGTTGCTGAGGGAATGATTGTTTAGAGAAAGAACAAGTCAAGAAGAGGAGCTGACTTCGGTAGAAGAGCCAGGATGGTGCTTTGCTGTGCTTAAAGTACGAGGGAGGCATCCAGGTGGTAATGAAAATTCTGGGACTTTCTTGCGATTCTGGGAGCGCAATGGGGGATTCGGGCTGGACATGGATCTCTGGGAGACATTTGCCTGGAGATGACTGTTGGACCCTTGGGTCTAGTTAAGTTTTCTAGAGGGACAGGATGAGAAGAAAGGGCTGAGCAGACAACTGTATTGTATGGCAAGTAAAACATGCGGAAGGAACTCCACAGAGGTTTAGAAGCTGACCTAAAATTCTTATTTAATCTGTAAACAGCATCTGTAGTAAGGGCTTGGAGAAATGGGGGCAATTCTGGGGCCACTGCAAGGAATCACCTGCCCCTCGTTGTCTGCATGCTTTGAACCCCAGTCTTATGGTGGTCAGCCTGGTTGGCAGATAGGCCAGAGGAGGGAGGAGGATGCGAGTTCTGGCTCAACTCTACCACAAGAAGCAGACAAACAAGAAGAAGAGTCCAAGGATCCTGGACTACCACGTACCTGAGGAACAGAATGAGGGTTTCAGAAGTTTTCCTTTTCCTCTCTGGGTCTTAGATTATATCTATAAGAAGGAGTGGTGAACTTAATAATCTTTAGGACAACTCAGCTCGCCAAAATTCTCTGGTTAAGACACATCAGATTATGTGAGACCACTTTGGTTTAGGGTTGTCTTCTGACCCTCAGATGAGGCACAAATGCATTCTGGATACTTGTGGTCCCCTAGACAGTCTTCAGTAAAAGAAACAATCAGACGTCTTGCCTCTCCTACAGCTGAGAAGCTAGAAATCAGGATGCCAGCACTTGGGTTTGTGTGCATCTTGGGGCCTGGTGATATCTTCCTTGCTGCCCAAATTGATGCCTGAAGCTGCATCATTAGAAAGGGGTTTTTAGTTTTGTTTTTTTATGAGGAAGATTGGCCCTGAGCTAACATCGGTTGCCAATCTTCCTCTTTTTGTTGAGGAAGATAAGCCTTGAGCTAACATCCACGCCCATCTTCCTCTATTTTGTCTATTTCAGATCCCACACCTGGGATCTGAACCGGCAAACCCCAGGCTGCCCAAGTGGAGCACACGAACTCAACCACTACGCCACTGGGTGGGCCAGAAAGGGGTTTTTAAGAGTTCTGTTTCATGACTTCGGGTCTTCAGACCCCTAGGTGGTAACTGAGGTCGTTCACCAGGTGGTATGGAAACTATAGGAGAAATGCTGTGAATCACCTCAGGGCATCAATTTAACGCAAATTTTTATGAGAAAAGGCAAGTTCAAGTTAACATGCACACTATGGAGTAGAATACAAACCTTGTATTGGTCCTAAAGACTGCACAAGAGCTATAAATAAAACTTGGCATTTTCTAGTTGTTCTGGGCTGCTTGCTGCTTTCACCAGGACCAAAACCTCTCTCTTTTTGTCAGGAAGGCCTGGCACTGTTGTAAGGCATGTCTTTGCTCAATGGATCTACTGGGTATTTAACACTCTCAAGTACCTGAGAATTTCTTCTTGAGCTAGCACAGTTCATGTTTTTTGCCCTTCGAAAATGCAAGGTCCCAAATCTGGGGAATTTTGGCCGGCATTATGCTAACAATTTCTATACCTTTACCAGAACGTTCTCTTGTGGAGATGTTGGGGCAATTTAGCACTGAAGGATCTGGTTCCATTAATTACATAATGTGCTCATAAAAGGGTAGCTGGGTATGGGTTTAGAAGACCTACAATTCCCTTTAGGTCATGATTTGATGATCATCTAGAAAATGCAGAGTATCTAATCATTTGGACTCAAATAGTTGATTTTGCTCTCATAAACTCCTGATGAAAGCAATTATTTCCCAATTTTTAGAGACAAATGAACCATAGAAGAGCAGCTGTAGAACTTGTTGTAAGTAAATATGATAATTACCAAGTTTGACATGTGCTATGACAACAGTCCTTTGCTAATCAACAGCTTCACTCCTAAAACAGTCATTGAAAACATGTTGGGCAGCCAGTTCTCAATTCTACATGCCAATGGGAGGGAGTGGTAGTACAGAAAATCCAATGAAACAGATAATCCCCAAATCATTGTTGTTTGGCCTCAGGAGGTATCATGTTTTTAATTTTTAAAATTTTTTGGCAGCAGATTCACATCCCTTAATTAGATCCTATGCATGTTATTGTCAATATTAGCTTGACTTTCTGAACAGACACTCATAGCTGGCAGGAAAGGCCACCATGGGCAGCAGGAGAAATTCATTTGGGGATTAAAAATTAGCAGGAGACAATTTTGACATGGATAATTCCTGTGTGGATAATTGAGTGCTGACTGGTATTTAGGGAAATGCACATACGGCAGAGGACAGTGCAGGATGCTGTTGTATAATTAGGTTGGTAGGAGGAAAATCTTCACTTCTTACAGCAGAGAGTTGCTCAACAAATGCACAAAAAAACTAAAAACCAGCAGCCTAAAGACCAAGATTTCAAATCATGTGCTGAAGCAACATTTGAAAATATCTCAACCCAAGGGTGTTATAAAAGCTTGAGGTTGGAGGGGAGGAGGTGCTGGTGGTTTAATAGTTTTCAAAGTATATTAAATATTAATCCAACCAGGGATCTTTTCTGAGGTCTCTCCATTATCTAAAGCCCTTCTGGTTTCCTTTCTTTATCTCTGGCTAAGGCTTTACAGAGAGATTTTGTTTGATATACTCAAAGTAGCATTGGGGCAACTTAGTGAGGAGAAAATGGAACATGGAGAAATGTTGGCTTCCCTACATTCTTCTACTCTGTACAATGGGGACACTGATATCTATCTTGCAGGAGAATCATAAGGATCAGAGAAAATGCCTGTAGAGCACTTGGTCCTGCTACATAGTGAGTGACAAATCTGTAATAGGTATGTCTTACTCTTGTCAATAATTAGAAATAAGAATGAAAAATATCTTATTCTTATGAATGATAATGATATCCCAATGGCAATATCACCTTCTACTGATGTGTTGCGAAGAATAAAATAATCTAAAAGACATGCTTTTTGAATACACATAGCACTACTCTGTAGAATTAACTTTTCATCAAATAGGCCCAGTGGCAAAATTAAGATTTGGGACTATTTTGGTGGAGAAAGTTTAGATATATGGGTGCTAGCTGGAAAATTACAGAAGGTCCTCTGCAAATTTCTTCAAGGAAACAGTGCCCACACATCCAGGGTAGACCAAGGGTAGTTGTGACTTCTGGGTATCTCCTTGTCATCCATTCTCTGTTTTTTTCCTGGCTACTGCTAAGAAGGCAACCACTGGAACTTAGATCTGCTGGCATATGGGAAATGCACTAAATACAGTGTGTTCAAATCTGTTGTTCATAATTCATTCATTTGGAATTGTGAAAAATAGTTCCTGCCACATGATATATTCTCATAAATATGTGTTGAATGAACACAGGAAATGCAAGAAACTAACCAATAGGTGTGTGACTATGGAATCTTGATACTGAAAGGAATCTCAGAAATCATCTATTTCAAGTAAAAAACAGATCAACAATTGCTTTAGTCTGTTTGGGCTGCTATAACAAAATACCACAGATTGGGTGGCTTATAAACAATAGAAATTTATTTCTCATAGTTCTGGAGGCTAAATGTCCAAGATCAGGGTGCCAGCATGGTCGAGCGAGGGCCCTTTTCTGGATCTCAGACTTCTCATTATATCCTCACATACCTGGAGGGGCTAGATAGCTCTCTGAGGCCTGTTTTTAAACAGCATTAGTCCCATTCATGAGGGCTCACTCATAACCTAATCACCTCCCAAGGACCCACCTCATAATACGATCACTTTGGGCATTAGGCTTTTAACATATGAATTTTGGAGGGACACAGACATTTAGACCATAGCAACAATTTAAATATTTTCAACAGAAGATGAGTAAAATAAATTATGCATAGCCATTTAATGGAACACTATGTAGCTGTTAAAATGGTGTGCCTGTATATACTGTCAAGGCAAGGTGTTCACTATATTTTGTTTTAAAAAGAAGTCAGAGAAAGGTACTATATAATTCCATTTGCATTTTAAAGTATAATATAAAATGTTTGAATTAGCCCAGAAAGTGTTTGGAGTGATAAAAAAAATTTGAACAGTGGTTATCTGTGGGGCATAGGTTGAGGAGGTGGATAAAATAATAGAAATGGGGGAAACTGTACCATTTTATTTCATGAAATATTGTGCTGTTTGATTTTTTAAAACAAGTGTATATTAATTTCATAATAATTAAAAGGAAACCAAAAAACTCCATGTAATTCAACTTTCTTCTTCTTCTTTTTTTTTTTTTTTGGTGAGCAAGATTAGCCCTGAGCTAACATGAGTTGCCATTCCTCCTCTTTTTGCTGAGGAAGATTGGCCCTGGGCTAACATCTGTGCCCATCTTCCTCCATTTTATATGTGGGATGCCTGCCACAGCATGGCTTGATGAGCAGTGCGTAGGTCCATGACTGGGATCCAAACCCAAGAACCCGGGGCTGCTGAAGCGGAGAGTGTGAACCTAACCATTACGCCACTGGGCCAGCCCCTCAACTTTCTCCTTTTTTAAAACTTCTTACAAATTATTTTTTAGTCAGCTTTATTGAGGTATAATTGACAAATAAAATTGTAAGATATTTAAAGTGTACATCTTGATGATTTGATAGATGTATACTTTGTGAAAGGATCCCCCCATCTAGTTAATTAACACATCCATCACCTCACATATTTTCTTTTTTTTTGGTGAGAAGATTTAAATTCTACTCTCTTAGCAATTTTCCATTATACAATACAGTGTTATCAACTATAGTTGCCATGTTATGCATTATATCCTCAGACCTTATTCATCCTATAGCTGAAAGTTTGTACCCTTTTACCAACATCTCCCTATTTCCCTCACCTCTGGCAACCACTTTTCTATTCTCTGTTTCTATGAGTTTGACTTTTTTATTTTTTAGAACACATATAAGTGATACCATGCAGTATTTGTCCATCAATGGATGAATGGATAAAGAAGATGTGGTATATAAACACAATGGAATATTACTTAGCTGGGAGAAAGAAGGAAATCCTGCCATTTGTGACAACATAGATGGACCCTGGACCCTGAGGGCATTGTGCTGAGTGAAATAGAGAGACAAATTCTGCATGATCTCACTTATATGTGGAGTCAACTTTCTTCTTTTACAGGTGAAGAAACTAAAACTCAGAGAAACTCGTGATCATAGAAAATTGTAACTGAAAGACAACTAGCAATTGTTGTGTCTAACCTCTTCATAGTACAGACAAGGAAACAGGCACAGAGGAGTGAGGTGAGTTATAGTTTTGAAGACTTAAGCCTGGGTAGAAAAAAAGTTGGATACATTGGTGGTGAAAAAAATGTTGGTACCCAGCACACCCTGTAAAATCTATTAAAACTGACTCACTTATTTTGGATGAGGTAAGTGTTGACATTAGACAATTTGGTGGGCAGCATTTATTTTCCTATTTATTAAAATGTCAGAAAGAGTACAGATGGCACCTCCTAAAAAGCTCGCAGGTGGTGGTCCTCAAAACACAATCCTCAATCCACAAAAAGGATAAAAACTAATATTAAAAAAAAAATACAAAACCCCACCAAAACTAATAATTTAGCTTAATGATAAAAATAAGGCTAAATACATTCAGGATATCAAAGCAGGGACAGTTCATAAAAAAAAATCTGTGAAAGTCAAGGACAGACATACACATATATTTATTTATATAACTTTATAAAATACATGTACAACAAACCACATTTAAAAGCTACAGAGTATTAAACTAGAAAAAGTCAGACTTCAAAGAAATTCTTTGAACAATTTCACCAATGCTCTACCAATAATTTACTTCTTCTCAAGTTACATTTTGTGTATGTCCCAGAGCAAGACAATATTGCCTCTGAAATTTTAAAGGGAGCATAGAGAAATCCAAATTTATTTATACGCTCCTGGTTAACTGGTCATATTAATGTAAGAACATAACGGCCATATTTTGATGCAGTAGGATTGTGTCTTATTACACACCGCAAACCAATCTTGTAGCAGAAACACGTCACTCTGGGTCCAGGGAGCTGGTTTTGGTCTCGTTGGCTGTGCACATGCTTTTGTCTGTCTTACTCGCACCCAGAGAAGTGGAAAATTGAGACCATTCCCTGAATAGCTCAAGCCTCAAATTAACATTTGTCCAATAATCTGGATATTTGGATTGTAATAGAATAATTCCCAATTTGCCCCAATTCTTCACCTCCCTCTGCCCGTGCAGAACATAAAATAAACCACGTTTACGTAAGGGCCCTGATTGGAAGAAAGGGTTCTGAGAAGTTAACGTATCTACATAACGATTCAGCCCAAGGTGCCAACGCAGTCCCTGTGTTTAAAGGATCCCTCAGGGTCAGGTTTGAGCAGACAAGCTGTGTCCGCTCCACTCGGACTCTCCGAGCAATCTCCCCAATGAGAAGTCGGCATCTTCACGGGGCGAGAAAATAGAAGCCGGAGTCCAGAAAACCGCAACATCTGGAACAGGAGGAAAGATTTCACTGGAAAGAACTTGACAAACTCTGAAAACAAAGTTCTACACTTGACTAATTTATTTTGGCTGCAAAGCCGAGCTCAACGCGAAGCTCAAAGAGGATTTGTCCGAGGCTCCTTTCAAAGAAATAAAAAGCCAACCCGCACTAAAATTAATGCAATGACTGCATAAACAGTCGAGATAGTTATCTGATACTGAGGGAATAGAGCCACGCTAGGCCTTTTTGTTATTTATGGGATTATTATTGGAGGAAACAGAAGCAATTAGATATCCCCCTGCTTTCAGAGCAGGGGAAGGAAAAAAGGTGTCAAACATAGTTTTTCAATTTGGTCTCTTGATCATTTCGTTTTCGCTACATCTTAAAATCCAAATATACATCCACCCCCAGTGCCCCACTCACTGGCTTCTCAGCTGTTCCTTTGACTGTTTCTCCTTTATCCTTTGCAAACTCCATGGACTTTGCAGGATGTATGGAAAGACTTAAATATACCTTAAAAATAGAAGTTGCACCTTTAAAAACAAAGTACTTTTATTATTGTATGTGATTACAAAAGTAATATGTATGTGTATATGTATGTACATTGTAGAAAATAGAGACATAGGAGAAGAAAACCTTTGCCATCCTCTTGTCTGTCCAGCTTTCGAAGCCATTTTGGGGGAGCATTCCCCAGAGTGTGAGTCTTTTCAGCAGTCAGCGAGGTTGTGGCATGTACCCTTTGGGCCAGCAGACACCTGCTCCTGGTCAGGTGTTTGAATCTGGACGGAGTGACAGAAGAAGTGGGCTGAGTAAGGAGCTCGTCTTGGTGGTTGGAGCAGTCAATCCATTCTCAGTGCTCCATGATGGTGTGGTGTCAATCCAGTGCTGGAAGTGGCCATGATGCCCGTTGGAACATCCAGTGTCAGACAGCAGAGGTAATGGGCTTCTCACCCCGAGACCCTGTGGTGTCACTTTGGCTGTGGTCCTGGCTGCCAGGAGCTTCCCTTGTGTCTGCCTGTTTTCCAGGCCTGTCCTCTAGATTCTCCAGTGCTCCTGTGGGCTCCCCAATATTTATTCACTAAATTCTTTTTCTGCTTAAATCAGGCAAAGAAGGTTTCAGTTGCTTGCAGCTTAGAACCTAGACAGGTTCTCCTATAATTCCTTTACTAAGAGATATCTCCCATGAATATTTTAACGAATAGTTTCTAGCCTTTTTTCTGCACCTATAGATAGTTTCATTTTGCTATGGTGAGGGCAGAGTTGTTGATATGTGGTTCAGAGAGCAGCGAGAAAGATTTATCTTGCCTCGGATGTGTGTACAGGGGGTTTGTTTCCCACTTTTCTCAGAGGTACACAGGCATATCTGTAATTTCCCTTGGCTTCTGGCTAAGGTGACTGGTGCTATGAAAATTTCCAGAATAGGCACTGGGACACCTGACGTGCGTCGTATTTTTCTCTGATCATAATGGGAATAGTTATGATTTCATTTCTGAGTGCCTACTATTCACCAGGTCCTTTATTAAGGGCTCTACAGAGGTTAGTGCATTTGTTCCTCATAAAATTCCTATGTAGTGGTGATTGTTTCATTAAATCCTCACAATGTTCCATGAGGTAGACCTTGTTGTTACCCCATTTTACTGATGAGTAAACCGAGGTTTAGCAATATCAAATAACTTGTCTGAGTTCACAAGCAGGAAGAGGTAGTTCCAGAATTTGTTCCCAGGTTGGCTGACTCCAGAGACTTCTTCTCTATCCCCATCACGATTCTGCCCCAGGTAGGGCTGCTCGGGCCCTTAGGTCATTGGTATGCTGGCTTGTCCCTACTTTCCACCACTGATTAGTTAGTACAGGGGTGTTTACTGTAATCTGGCTCTGTTTTAATGCTAATGGATAACGAAGAAATAGAAGGCATACTCCTTTAATTCAAGGCTCAATAATAAAAGTAATATGCCTTTAGAGGGTGCATTATGGTTTGCACAGCATTTTAATATGGATGATCCCGGCCGGCCCCGTGGCTTAGCGGTTAAGTGCGCACGCTCCGCTGCTGGCGGTCCGGGTTCGGATCCTGGGCACGCACTGACGCACCGCTTCTCTGGCCATGCTGAGGCCGTGTCCCACATACAGCAACTAGAAGGATGTACAACTATGACATACACTATCTACTGGGGCTTTGGGGGAAAAATAAATAAATAAAATTAAAAAAATTATGGATGATCTCTCTTAATGTCATGAAATGACTGGAGAATAATTACAAAGAATAATGCCAAAATACGCAAAGTAACTTGGGGCTTAGAGAAAAAAGTGAAAAGAGGAGGTGAGGTTAATGAGGGTGAGATTCTGAGAGAAAATGGATTTTTAGGAATTTCTGGAAGGTGATTCTGGTGCTTGATGGTGAATAGAAAGGGAGAGGGTATTTTACTACCGAGTTGTTTATGCATATAACTGCCAGCAGATCTGTACTTAGTTTGGTGGGATGTGTTTTTAAATCTGAAGTGATTGATGGACTTGGCATTCATTGGTTCCTGTTAAAATGGAATCTTTTGCAAGGATTAGTTCAACAAGAGGGCTGAGTGGATGGGCTTAATAAAAACTCCATCAGATCCATGATGTGCCATCGCCCCTTGGATCTATAAAACAGCCCTGACGTGAGGTCTTATTAGTGGCTGATGGTGATCCCACGATGGACACAAGCATGCTGTTCTTGTCCTCAAGGAGCCTTACACTGGGGAGAAAGAGATAAATGTGAAAGAATTTGGGGAGGGGATGAAGTACTCATGCTGTTCCGACTCTAAGGCAGGCTTCATGGGGGAAGTGTGATAAGGAACACCTTCTGGTGCCTAGAGTAACAAAACTCCCTTGGAAAGATGTATGTTCTAGCAAACTTGGGGCTTTCAGGTCAGTTATGATAAGGCTCCCTTGGTTATGTGTAAACAGAATGTCAAACAAGGTTGAAAATCATTGCCAGAGAGCTTAATGCGCCCATAATTTTAAAAAGTACAATCCAAGTGTAATTGTTCTGCATCAGAATAAAGGAATTTCTTGCTAAAACAGAGATGGTAAAATGCTTGCCTTGTCCTTTTTCTTTTTATTTTTTTTCTCTAAATTGCTTTCTTTCCCTCCAAACAATTAAACCTGAGTAGCTGAGAGCAATCAGGTGGCTGTAAGAGTAACCAGTCTTCCCTCCCTCTCCTTTTTCTTAATGAGCTTGCATTTTTCTTCATAAATATGCTTGAAAGTTACATTTTCTTTTCTTTGAGACTTGAACCAAGATGAAAGGAGACCAGTGTGGCAGAAGGTGCATATTGGGCAGGTGGTGGAGGGAGCTGGCTTCAAAGGGCAGCCCTCTGGAGGGTGACTCATGATGCTCCTCACTTTTCCCGCCAGTGGTTTCCTCCCTGGGTGAGAATGCAGCCAAGAAGCACAAAAGCCATTTGGAGGATTGAGCCAGGTGCCAAATCTGAGTATCTAGTTTTAATTGGACACACACTAAGACATTCCCAAGGGAAACACTTGATGATGATGATTATTTTGTCAATAACTCGCCAGTGTCATGCAAATTAAATACACGGACATTGACTCTGGAGCCTTTGTTGGGTCTGTGTAAGTGTGGGTGTTGTGCTGAGGCCAACTCCTGGTGAATGACTTTGCATGGCAAAAACTGTGTCTTTCCCAACCATAGCTCTGATTTACTGCTGTAGCCCTTCCTGCCCCACAGTTCGTGAACCAGGAGGTGCTGCTCATTAGAAGGGAAACTGTCAGAGGAGAGGGAATTGACTTTGTCTTCCTTGTTATGATGCAATGGCTATTTTGCATCAGCAGCTGTCCTATGCGTATGGCTTTCTCTGCAACAGACTGAGGCCAGAATTGGTGTTGACAACCAGAGTGTTCTTCTCTGGGCTCCCTTGCCTTCTCTGGGCATTTAGTTCACAGTCAGGTGAAAGCTCCACAAACCTCAACGTCCAAAGGGAGTTTCCCCCAGGGAAGAAAGCGCTGCCCATGGCTCCAGCTCCAGAACAGAGAAGGTGGGATACAGGGCATTTAGATTGGAGATATTCAGCGAAGAGCAGGAAGGAGCCGGTATTCTTCTTTCCTCTGGGAGTCTGTTAGGTGCAGCACTCAGCGAGCTGAATATAAGAGCTGGGCTCTGAAACAGTGACTTTCCATGTCTACTTCAGCGCACGAATTGAGGTGGCAATGAGGAGATGCTTCCTGTGTGGCATCTGCTCCTCTGTGCCCTGCCTATCCTTCGAGGGTCAGCTCTTGTCACCTCACCACACTCTACAAGGGTCTTCTTCTCCTCTGAAATCACACACTGCTAATTGTCTGAATCACTCAGACGACAAATGCACTATGAGGCAATATATCATCTCTCTCCAATCTCCCGGCCTTTCAAAATGGAGGTAGTTCTCTGAGAAACAGCAAAATCTAGCAATGTGGTTACCAAAGTTCCATCATTTGTGATTTTTGCTATTCAATAACTGCCCAAAAGATCAAATACTTGATATTTTTTACTTATATTAGCTTTCTCTTTTTTCGTATTTTATTTTATTTTATTCATTTATTTTTTTTGGTGAGAAAGATTCGCTCTGAGAAAACATCTGTTGCCAATCTTCCTCTTTTTTTTTTTTTTTTGCTTGAGCAAGATTAGCTCTGAGCTAACATCCGTGCCAATCTTCCTCTATTTTGTATGTGGGTCGCCGCCACAGCATGGCTTGATGAGTGGTGTAGGTCTGTGTGCAGGATCCGAACCTGTGAACCTGGGCCACAGAAGTGGAGCACGCTGGACATAACCACTATGCCAAGGCACCAGCCTCTATATTAGCTTTCTTTATCACAGATTTTTTTTTATTGTTTTGAATGTTCCTATTTTTAAATTGAGCAATAACATAGAGTAAAATGAACTGATCTTAAGGGTACTGCTCAAGAATTGAATGTGTGTATATATATATACGTGTATATATATACACGTATATACATACAACCTCCAGCCAAACCAAGATATAGAGCATTTTAATATTTTTTAAAAGGAAATGTGATATCTCTACCAACAATATCTTCAAAAGTGTGGTGTGGTGTGCTTGTTTAATTTTTTCTAATCTGCACTAAAATAAATAACTGTAAATTATAAATACTTCTGGTTCACCTGAAAGTGTCTTGTGGAGCACTGGGTGTTATTATGTCATTCACTTACTCTTCCATTTGATATTTATTGAGTACCTACTGTGAGTAAGGCATTGTTCTAGGCATGGGGTAGGGGGAAGACACAGCTTGATCTCTAGCCTTCAGGAAAGTCTAATCTGGTTGGGGTGATGAGAGAGTATTCACAAATTATCCAGTTTTCTTTTAGGTGAATGGAAGGATTTCATTTCCCCACCCCTTTGAAGTTAGGTGTTCGTGTGACTTGCTTTTGCCCATGAAATGTGCATGCTAGTGACATATGTTAATTCCTGGGGAAAGCTTTAAGCACTAGTGCATAATTTTCCCCAAAGCCAGTGCTGAGATAGAGTCTCTATCAGCCTGGGTTGCTGGATGATTACAATGAGATAAGCCTTCGTACCCATCTACACTGGAGATGGGGCATGAGCAAGGAATGAACCTGTTGTGTCAAGTCACTGAGATTGGCGGTCATTTGTTTCTGCAGCTTAAGGTGCCCTATCTTGACTGAAACCATATATAAAACAGAGACCACAATCTAGAATTGACATCACTTCCTTATAATAGTGGTAACAGGAGAATAAAGCAAGATAACATTCTAGGATAAGGGAGATGTAAAGAGAAAGATATATCATCACTTTGTTCGACAAGAATTGAAAAACACCAAATATATCATGGCTTTATGAAAAAAATGTATTTCAATCAACACATAAATTTCTTGAACTGCCATTTACATTCAATTCTAAACTAAAATCAACTAAAAATCTGGAGAAATTTTTCAGAAAATTACAAGTCAATCTGAAAACATTTTCAATGCTTGAAAACACATCTTTCCCTGTTCTTGAACTTGTTCTTTCATGGATTTTGTAAATTAGCACTTATGATTCAGTTGCAGTTAAAAAAGAATTAGAATGGTTTAAGACTAAAAGCACGGATATAGGAAGACTAAAAACTATTACCAGAATAGAATATAGATATACTGTGTATTACTAAAGGAAAAAAGTCTTGAGATGTATCCGTCTAAAAAGGAAAATATGTTTGCTTTTAAAACTTTGCACTAGCCAAATTCAGGATGCAAGTGTCATACTTTCCCCAAATAAACAGGAATTTAAGAAACAACTCTTGGACCACTGGTTCATGGCTCGGTGAGAACTCATTTGCTCCTCAATTATTGAGCCTTTCTTTAGCAGTAATTTTGATTCCTTCTATCATGCATTTTAAATGCCCTTCTTCCTCTGACTCATTCCATCATCACAAGCTGTGGAAGAAGAACATAAAGTTAACATTACCTGGGGGTTTAATGGTGTCGCTCTAGAGAATTTTCATCTTATAGCATTCATTCCAAACCAGGACAGAAGAGATTTAATTTTTTTGTGTTGTGCCTCTATTCTTTCAGATCTGAATAAAATTGCTCAGATCTGTGCCTCACTGAATACAATGTGTGGCTCTACAAGGGGGAAAAATCCTATTTTGCAAAGACAAAGTAATGCTAAGGAATTTATTTTCAACTTTCCAAAGAAATGCATAATTCCCTTCAGAAGCTAAACTTGATTTTTTTAAAAGTGTAAAGTTTTTATAGAATGTTACTTTAAATTCAGAATGATAAAAATAGTCTAAACATGGTAGCAAATTAATCTTAGAGTCCACACATTTCAATTTATTTCCCTTTAACCTTCAGTAATATTTCTATTTTTGGTTGGATTTAGTCAAGCAAGTGTTGATATCTTCCATTTCTCAGATCATCTTTTTTTCCCCCATTGAATTGCCAGCAGATGAGAATTTGCCAGTACAAACATTTTCTTTTTTCACTCTCATTCACTGACAGCCTTTTTGTATTCTCTTCTTTTCTCCTTTCATACTGTCCCCATCTGCCATCCCTTTCGTTTGCTTTGAAGCTCCATATCAAAAAGTTGTTGATTCCAAGGATGATATTTGCTTTGATTTGAGGACTTTCAATATTCACTAATGGAGAAGAAGACACCGGTGACGAGGTTCCCCAAATGGGAAAAGTCAAGGAAAAGAGCGTGGGTTAACCTGTGCAGGGTGCGTGGTCTCTGGAGAGCATGGATTTTGATCTCCATCCTGGCTCTACCTAGAGACGGCCTTGCCCGGGGAGTGGTCCTGCTGCCCATTTTCTCCAAAGCTCCTCTTTCCCCTCTGTTCAGACAGTGGTGGCCCTGACTTTCCCCTGCAGAGGGAGGCTGCTACTGCTGCCCATGTTGTTCCCAGACTCCTTTGCTTCTCCCCTGCTGTTGGCTCCTATTTTATCCTGGAGGTTTCAGATCCCTCCCCGCTGACCCACAGCCTTGCTTAGATCCCATGCTGGCCACCACCTTGCTTAGCTATCAGCTCAGAGTTGGGAAGGGTAGCCCCTGCCTCTCTGTGTCAACCTTTTTAAGCCTCTTCTTGGTGTTGGAAGCACGCCTTGCTTAGGTACCATTGTCTCTAGTAAATCCACACTCAGGGACTGATCAGGGAAGCCAGCTGATTCACAGTGAATGTAAATGGAATTTCAAGACTCCTTAGGAGGCCTCTGTACCACTAGCACAGGAGCACAGAGAAGGAAGTGAGCAACCTGAAGTTACTCGGCTGTGGTGGTGGGATTCAGATTCACCTGGCTCTGGTCTTATTCACCTGATGACTACCTTCTGCCTTTCTTTCTTCCCTCTGGACTATTAAGGAGTCTTCTAGTGGAGTTCATTTGTTCACAGCAATTACTTCTGAGTGGCTGGGAAGGAAGAGAAAAAGGAGCAAACCAACAACAAAAAAAAAATGTCTGAATCTCCTGAAATTTTCCCCCGAGCTTATGAAAAGACTAACTGAAATGTGAATGAAATCTACGTGTTCAGAAAATCACGAATGCATCTATTATCTTTAATTTTAACATTTAAATTCCTTTGTACACACTTAATGCTTTTTTTTTTAGCTGCAAAATTGTAGCTAAACCCAGGACTGGCTCAGCTATGAAACCATGAAACACTGTGAACCAACAGTGTAAAGTGCTCTTCTGGTGGCCCATTTAGCCATGTGTAGGGTCCAGGTTAACTGAAGTTGGGGAAAATGGAAATGTTGACATTTCTTTAAACAATAAAAATTACAAGTGATTGCCAAAGTGCCACGAGCTGACATTTACGGAGATTGTTCGCCGATTATATATATGAAATATCATAAGTAATTAGCTCGTAGCAATTACCTGCCCTTCGTTATTTTGCTTTTAGAATATTTTTAAAGCTTAGGTTACTAAAATTTCAAATAATCCTGGGCTGTGCTGTCATGGGTCTTTATCCAAATGAATCGTGGTCTCCTGTAAACAGTCCTATGATCTGATTTCCATTGGGACAGGAGTTGTAAAAGGCCAGGGATTTTCGATGGATTTACACATATACTGTTTCAGTTAAGTTACCAAGGTCGACTTAACAGCCCTTTTCCTCGGCGTCTTAAATACACTTGCCACCCAGTCTCTTTCCACCACGTTCGAGGGAATGGGTGATGAGATTAAGAGGGGCTCGAGGTGGGGGCGGGCGAAGAGTCTGCCTCCGTGAAATTTCCAACTAGAGTTCCTTTTACAGTCGGTGGTCTCAGTTAACTAGCTTGGTGGCATTTGTTGCTGGAAAGCTGACTCTTAAAGATATGTCAACACGGAGCCAGGCGCTGGAGCATTTTCTTTTGGAAAGCTTCCTTCTCCTGATACCATTTTGCAAGGAAGAGGTGCTTGGGAAGAAAGCTGGCAGCTGGAATTTGGTTGTCCAGGAAGGCATTGAAGCAGGGCAGCTTTGATCCCCCAACTTGGTTTCTCCCCACTTCCCAAACACAAAAAGAGATGGGCTGGCTTTCTTGAGATTTGCTCAGCCCAGGCTGGAATCATTACAAACAAATATTAATGACACTCCATTACTGGCTACATTTTCAATGAAGTTTAAATAGTCTGAGTTATGATGATTAGCGAGAAATGTACAGATAATAAAGGTAAATGAGATTCATATTTAATCCCCAACTCTAAATGACTAGTTTGATTGTCTCATTCACTTGGCAAACAATTTCATTTCTAAATGTTATTTCAGCCCCAGATATAATTTCTTTAACACAGCAGAAAGGAGGAGATTAAAATATGAGATGGAGGCAGCACTTACCTTACACTGATTAATAGGCTCTGGCTGGTCCCCTGCCGCCATGCTTAAAAGCATCAAGACATGGTTTGCTATCCCAGCGATATATATTGATACTTACCGGGTGCCAGGAAAACCTCTTTGATTAGTCATACTAATCCACCACTTAAGTGGTGTGCACGCCACGGACCTACACTCTCCTTAATCAAGTCATAAATTTGGGTACTCTCAGGAACAGCATCCCCTGCCCTGAGGAGGTACGGAGGAGTCAGGTTCACTGGGACTACTCTCACCCTTAACCCGCCATTCTCTCCCTAACCTACTGGCTGTATGGGCCAAATCACAGAGCAATTGGAATAAAAAATCTATGGAATTTCATCCATATGGCCTGATGAGGCCAATGATTCAAACTAAAAAACCACCTTTGCATTGATAGCAGAAAGGGAGATGAAAGATCGGGGGCTTCTACATTTATCTTAAGTTTTACTTAAAATTGGCTGAAGTCACAGACACTGGGACCATTACTTATTGCTTAAAGTCAGAAAGTTTGACAATGGGTTTCTAGCAAAACAGAATGGTATGAGTGCTATGAGGTCTAATTCCTTTTTTTTTTGGGGGGGGGAAGATTGGCCCTGTGCTAACACCTGTTGCCAATCTTCCTCTTTTTTCCTTTTTCTCCCCAAAGCCACAGTACATCGTTGTGTAGCGTAGTTGTAGCTCTTCTACATGGGACGCCGCCTCAGCGTGGCTTGATGAAGCGGTGACTAGGCCTGCGCCCAGGACCCAAACCAACGAACTCTGGGCAGCCGAAACAGAATGTGCAATCTGAACCACTATGCCATCAGGCCAGCTCTCTCTAATTCCTATCTTAAGGGAACTTCTAAATAATCTCATTCGTTTTTACTGAGGCATGCCTTTCTAGGGACTATAGAAAGAAATGCCTTTTGAAAAATTTCCTAGGAGCTTGCCGTTCCATTTGGCTTCTAATCCCTACAGTAGAACAGGAGAGTGAGTTAGCTTTTTCAATCTCCCCATCCCCTCTCCTGTTTCTCTCCATGAAATTTCCCCATCAAGAGTATCTTTCCCTCCCATTTGGCATCTCTGAGAATAAAACATCAGCTCTGAGTAATTGTGACTGGCAAATAGTGCTTTGAACTCCCTTTGAGTATGAGAAGCTGGGAGAACTATAAAGTATTCCTCAACCCCATGGTCGAAAATGACAACATTCTTTAAAACTCTGCATGAAATTCAATCTAATTCTTCCTTTCTCAGATTACGGGATCCATGGTGTAAAATATTACATTTTTTAGCAAAAGTGCAAAGTTAATCTATCATAGCACACCTCCAGGTGAGATTTATTACAGATTGCTCACTAAAAATGGTGTGCTCTCTCTGCATATGTGGGCCATATTCATCTTATTATTATCCAGTTGAAAAATCCCCAGCGTATGCAACGCCTGAGAAATAGGAGTGGGCAAGCCTACAGAATATGACACTTATGCTAATCTGCACCCTGCTGTGGAAAAACATACACAAGGATTCCATTACCACCTTCATTAGGCTGCAGCACACTCCATCGTGAATAGGGATTATGAACCACAATAGACTGAAAGTAGTTGATTGAGCCCACTTAGCCAAATCGTTCTGACATTGGCCAAAAATGTTGGCACCAGGAAGATGATCAGCTCAGACTTTGCAGAGGATGTCACTGGTTGAAAGTTTGTCCTTCCCTGTGACTGTCATATCAGTCAGCTCATGGCATATACCCTCAGCTCAGACAGTGAAAGCTGGAACTGGCAATATATTTATGATTGGAGTCTGGAATGACAGTTTGAAAGGTGCTACCCAAATCGCTCTGTGCACCTGTTGTCTGGTGCCTCTGACCCTTCCCCATCCACACTTCTTTCCTGATTACATTCAGAGAATGAGTTGTGTGGTGATAAAATTACATAGCTAGAAAAGAAATTAGAATCATATGGAATGCCAGTTCAGCATGCAGCTTGCCCAAGTATCTATCTGGTTTCCTGGGCTATTGGATGCAGTTGGTGGCTATCAGCCTGATCTTTCTGCAGTGGCAGAAATATTTGCCACTGGTGAGCTAAAAATATTTTAAATATTGTCAGAAAGAATAAAGAAAGGAAAACAAGTTACAGCCCAGGAGATGTTATGGAAATCTGGCTATGCAAGCAGAGGGAAAAGATTTAAATCACGTCCACGTATATCATTAAGAAGATAATAATAAAAACCTTCTGTGTGAAACAGATTTGCAGCCTTAGGTTCTAGGAAACTTTTGTCTAGGCTTTTCTTTTTCAATTTGGTTGTTTCACAGGAAGTTAAGAGTGGTTGTACTCAATGCCTTGATTTATATCATTGATGTGTTTCTGAAAAGCTGCAGATAAATCAAACTTTGTTTTGTAAACTGATCCTTACAATGCTCCAGGTAGCTTCTTTTGGCCAAAGTAACTCTGCAATGAATCCCTACGTGTGTAAAGTGAAGGATATAATCTTATGCTTGAAATGCGAATAATAACGACTGAGTTTATCATCCATCTAATATGTTCCAAGTTTACCTTATTGCACTTTCCAAAAGAGGACTCAGTCTCCCAGAAGAATGAAACAGGAATGAGGGGGCGCTTGAAAAGTGGACTGTTGAACCGAAACGATCACAGCTTTTTATTTTTCCCCCCTCTTGAGAAAATGGAAATGTCAGAGAATGGTGAGCCTCATTTTTCTTTGCATGCTTAGGTTGCATCATGTATTTTGGAAAGGCATAACTAACCTCTGGAGTTTTCTAAACACAAACTCCATCAATACCGGGTTATGATGCCCATAAATCCAGAGGAGGAGACCCGGCTGGCACACAGGCACCCTGCCTGCTTGCACAGCAGAGCTGGGTCATTGCTGAGAGGCTGCTGGCCCCGGCTGTGCCGCTGCTGCTGCTCCCATCTTGGAAGGCTGTCCGCACTTGGCCCTGACAGCAGCTCTCCAACAGAACCAGACACACGCGGACAGGCAAAAAGAAGAGCTCCTGGAGAGGCGCTGGGGCTTTTCTCTTCCACGTGATGCAGCTCCACGGCCCCACTTTTCTGGACCATTCTCTTAATGGAGTCCTGCCCTGCATCTTCCAGCTCCCTAAGATACCAGGACGCATCAAACAGGTTGAAGCAGGCTCTGTTTTCTTGCCAGGGGAACATGGCCCTTTGCACCGCGATTGTAATACAATCTTTCCTCTCTGGGGCTGGGAATGCTACAGTGCAAAACCGTGTTTGAAAACCTCTTTTATCATTCATCGTCTCCAGACTGAAATCATTTTTGACAACCTCTGCAGAAAACAAGCAGCTTTCTGGCTACTGGCGAGTCGATTAAAGGGAGGAAACACATGTTCACTGTCAGACGAAGCCCCTGGAGAAAGCACTGACAACCTTTTAACCCCCTTTCCCAGGGAAAGGGCCCAAATGTTTCTCTGGAACAAAATCACCACATTGTCTTAAGCATCTTTTCATTTCATGTATCTTTTCATTTCTTCCTATGGCGAGACACGTAAAAATAATAATCCTCGGCACCTCCATTTTTATTTTGGATGTTAGCAGATCTGTTTTATACCCTACTTGGGAAGACAGGGAAGGAGTATCATTAATGAATGTCTTTTATGAACTAACTCCTCCTTTCATGTTTTTTCACCGTCTGAACACAGTTTAAATACCAACACACTGACGAGTTCACTCACCTCGTATAGTGATTCCTCGAAACCAGCCAAGAAGCCACAGGAGTGAAATTTTCTGAACAGTGGGAAAGCCCAGCTAGCCGACATTATTAACAAGCTGAGCAATCAGACTGGGCTGTGGAAACTTTTGTGCAGCTCGAGATCCTGAGCCAGAGACACCCTTACATCACTTATGCACATGTTATCAAGCAGAGCCATTTCCATAGTGCCTAATGAGAAGGAACCAGGGCGGCAGGCGCAAGGTTCTACATAAAACTGAGTGTTAGGTGCATGGGTTTGTTTCTTATAAAAAAAAAAGGTAATAATTGTTTTTAAATGCCAGTCCTATAATCATCAAAATTACAAAAAATATATCTAGCTCTCAGTTCCTTAACCTATAACCTTAGTATTTTTTGCCTCAGTATCTCTGACCCAGGTGGTTTGGTCTGTTATGAGAAAAAGATCCACTTCACCCCCGCTCTCCTCAAGATTGCATATTTGTTTTTACAGCCAAAAGGCAAGATTGGGGCCGGGGAGGGCAAGCTTTAAAGTTGCTGCCTGGGAGGCTAGCTGGGAGAGGAGGCCATGTGGGGACCACCATGAGCACAGACAGCATCTCCAACGAAAGACCAGAGAGGAACAGCTCCGCCCGTGGGAATTGATACAAGGGGCCTTGTCTCTGCCACATTCTACCAGCCCTCTTTTTATTATTATTATTATTAATTGTTTATAAATTCATTTCTATTTATTTAATTATTTTTTGTGTTGAGGTGAAATTCACGTAACATAAAATTAACATTTTTAGAGTGAACCATTCAATGACATTTAGTACAATTCATAATGTTGTGCAACCGCCAGCTCTATCTAGTTCCAAAATATTTTCATCACCCCAAAATAAAACCTTGTACCCATTAAGCAGTTAATCCCCATTTCCCCCTCCCCCCAGCCCCTGGCAACCACTATCCACTTTCTATTTCTATAGATTTACCTATTCTGGATATTTCCTATAGATAGAATCACACAATATATAACCTTTTATGTCTGGCTTCTTTCACTTAGTATAATGTTTTTGAGGCTCATCCACATTGTAGTTTGCATCAGTGCTTCATTCCTTTTTATAGCTGAATTAATATTCCATTGTATGTATATACCTAATTTGTTTATCCCTTCATTCGTTAATGCACATTTTGGATGGCTACGGTGAATAGTGTTGCTATGAACATTCGTCTACAAGTATTTGAGAACAAATCGAAAATAGTTAATAGATGTTTTCAATTTACTAGGTCATATCTCAATTCTATGTTTTACTTTTTGAGGAACCGCCAAACTGTTTTCCACAGTGGCTAAACAATTTTATATTCCCATCAGCAGTGCATAATTTCTCTACATCTTCACCAACCCTTGTTACTTTTTCTTTCTTTTCCTCTTTTTATTATAGCCATCCTAGAGGACATGAAGTGGTATCTCGCTGTGGTTTTGATTTGCATTTTCCTAATGACTGATCATGTTGAGCATCTTTTCACTTGCTTGTTGGCCATTTGTATATCTTCTTTTTTTTTTTATTTTTTTTAAAGATTTTATTTATTTAATTTTTTCCCCCCAAAGTCCCAGTAGATAGTTGTATGTCATAGCTGCACATCCTTCTAGTTGCTGTATGCGGGACTCGGCCCCAGGATGGACGGAGAAGTGGTGCCTCGATGCGCACCCGGGATCCGAACCCGGGCCACCAGCATTGCAGCGCGCACACTTAACCACCAAGCCACAGGGCCGGCCCCATTTGTATATCTTCTTTGGAGAAATGTCTATTCAAGTGCTTTGCCCATTATTTGAATAGAGTTGTTTGTCTTTTAGTTGTTGAGTTATAAGAGTTACTTATATATTCTGAGTACTGATCCTTATCAGATATATGATTTATACATATTTTCTTCCGTATTGCAGGTTGACTTTTCGTTTTCTTGATAATATCCTTTGATGAACAAAATTCTTAATTTTGAGTAAGTCCAATTTATCTATTTTTGCTCCTGCTTTGGAGCTGTCATACATAAGAATCCATTGCCATATCCAAGGTGATAAAAATTTACCCCTATAGTTTCTTCTAAGAGTTTGATAATTTTAGCTCTTCTAGATAGATCTTTGATCCATTTTGAGTTAAATTTTTTATATGGTCTGAGGTAGGAGTCCAGCTTTATCCTATTGCATGTGAATATCTAGCTGTTCTAGCACCCTTTGCTGAAAATTCTATTTTCCCATTAAGTGGTTTTGATACTCTTGTTGAAAATCAATTGACCATACATGTATAGAGTCTCAATTCTATTCCATTGGTCTATATGTGTATCTTTATGTCAGTATCACACTTTTTTGATCACTGTAGCTTTGTAATAAGTTTTGTAATAGGTTTTGAAATTGGGAAGTGTGAGTCCTCCAACTTTCCACTGGCCTTCTTGATGAGCCTATCATAGTGAGCCTATCATTCAGGCCAGACCTTTCACTCCTTCTCCACTTCCCTCAAAAGTCTTTAGACCTAAAACTTGAATACATCTCCAAACACATTACCTTTAGACTATCATTAAAAAAGTCCTTAACCCTTTAAAATTTTACAGCCAACAAATACATCCCCATTAGAGATTCTTTTTGAATTCTGAAGTGATATTTGTCAAGGAGTAGCTTCAAAAACAGTTGACTTTCTATTATTTGAAAAATACATGCCCTCATTTGTTTGCAACACCACATTCAGATTGCTTCTCTGAATGGCTTCAAAGAAACATTACTGGTGTTGGTCACTAGGAGCCTGCAGAAATACCGATGGTTTTTTGGGGAATGAACTCTGCTGTAATGTTTTTACTACGATACTATCTTCTGCTCTCTCTATTGTCAGACAAATTGGGTATATCCCAGTTTCTATGCTGAGCTTAGTAAAAGATTCCTGGCTCTGTGTCATACCAAGTCCTGTAAAAATGTGACATACGTACTCCTCTGTGTTCTGGGTCTCCACTTGCCTTGCAAGTGGAAGCTGAAAGGAGGGTTCCCAGTGGGTGACAGGAAAGGCATTCCACTTCTTTCCCCCAACTCTGTCCTCCCAGGTGCTTCAGTATTCCTTCCCACTCTCCCAATAGTTAGTCCCCATGCTCCCTGCCCTCATTGGCCTGTTGATAAATGACATGTAGGCTGTGCAAGATGAACTGACAGAGCTGTGCACACGTGTTTACAAGCAACAGACAGTGGAAGTAAACACAGCCAAACCATCTTTCATCCATAGCACATATTATTGATTTTTCTTTAATTAAAACAGTCACAACAGTCATTGTTGTCATGCCCATGGTTCTCCTCTTTTATATTTTTAAATAGGAACCAGCTTGCCTGGTAAGAACCCAGCAATCCTCCTTCTTTCGTCCCTCTCCCTTCCTTCCAGTTGAAGGCCATCTCTTCTTAAGGGGTCTTTTTGGGTCTGTGGCACTTTTCTGATGTAAAGATCTCCACTCTTGTCAATCTCCATTAAATCTTCAAGCTGTAGGCTTCCTCAGCAAAGCAAAGGGTGAACTGTGGGCCTTGGCACTGAACCCCCTTCACAGTCACCATAACTGGGAATGTGAGACATCTGTTTCTGTGACTCCTTCTTGTTGACTCTCATTCGCATTAACAGCTGGACTTGCGTTCTGGGAGATTTCTTCATCAGCAGCGATGCCACAGGCTCTGCCCTGTCATCCCCTCTCCCCTGGTGGCCCAAAGAGAGCCAGAGGCAATGAGGGAGGGCAGAGAATTTCTGTCCCAGTCTGGAGAGCAGGAGTGGAGCAGTTGGTCTTCAGCTCCTTTGGGAAATAAACGGCCGTGGGTGGAGACCCAGGAAAGGCATCTAACGCCATATCTTTATATGAGCCTGGAAATAATGCACCTTTGGAACTCTGGGCTGGGCATCAGTGACAAAAATGTTAAAAAGGAACTAATTTCCTGTTTGATGCATAAGCAAAGAGGAAGACTCCTGGAGGAATGGATTTATCTGCTGCTAAAGGCTTCTTGGTGGTTTGGCAGAGTGGAAAGCAAACCAGGAACAGAGCCCTGGCATCCCTGCCACTAACTGGCTTTGTGGCCTTAGACAAACACTGGAGATTTCTGACTTTCAGTTTTGTCCTCTGTGAGAGGAAAAGATAGCACCTGTGAGTAGTTTTTAGCATTCCATGGAGTCCTTGGAGGATGGAGGAAAGGAAATGAGGACACAGAGGGCTCTGGATCCTACAATTCTATAATCTGCAACAATTTTATGTCTAGTTTCTAGGCCCGAGTATATATTGGTGAATGAGAGAGATAAAATCCATAACTTTAAGGAGTTTACATCCTAGTATGTGAGACAGACAATAGACAGATAAACAAATTTATAATATAATGTCAGGAAGTAATAAGTGACATGCAGAAAGAGAGAAGTGTTTCTAAGATTGACTGCCCCTAAGAGTTGGGTATTTGGAGCCATCCCTGGGGCATGTAGAGCTCAGAGCAAATCAAATTCTGTGAACCCCATTTCCACACCTACCAGTGAGCAGACATTTTCATAAATCAAAGGCAGACTTGAAAGCAAAACTGCTGTGTATAAATATCACATGCAGGATGAACCCATATGATTAGAAGAGGGGAGCTGGTCCATCTGTTTTGCCCTGGAGACCAGAGGAAGTGGAGAGACAGTGATTTCAGGCTAAAGATACAAGAGCTTCAGGTGTCAGCACGTAGATAGCTCTTCTTTTTGCTAAGGACTGTCTTTCTGAGCTACTGCCTTATGTGAGGTCCCGAATATTTGGAGCCTGAAGCAATTGCCCATAATCTGTGATTGTTTATCATAAATGGGTTAGATTAACAAGTTGTGATAGATCCTGTCAAATCCATAAATTTGAATGGAAATAACTATGTGTATTATCAAGAGGCAAAATATGTTGAAGATTGGAAGTGCCTATAACTCATCTCTTCCAATCTTCATTTTTCAGCTGAAGACCTTGAAGGGCACAGAAATTAGAGGAGCAAAGCCAAGAATGCACAGTTGCTTGGCCATGTCAGAGCTGAGTGACTCCAGGCCTAGCTGCTGAGATTATCAACACCCCTCAGCCATGGCCCTAGCTATTGGCTTTCCTATCAGTTATGCAAATAGTTAGAATCAAAGTGTTTTCCTAGGTGACTGGTCTGCTCAATTATCCAATAAGAATCAGTGGCTATTCACCCAGGCTTGGATCTCTAATACTCTCGTAATTTAATTCTCTTCTGGTTATTCTCATCTGTGCTATTTGTTCCTCTTTACAATGGAATCTAAATTATACATTCAGATCCATCTCTTGAGCCGGACCAGGATCTGAGGCGTCAAAGAATGACTTGGCACTTACCTGGTACAATTGGACTGTAAAGATTTTCCATTTAAATGATGCAGAAAGAAAGAAAGAAAAATGCCTCTGGATGAATCAGACACAGCAGACAGCCATGATTTCAACTCTTCGGTTTGTGGAGTTGAACCCTTTAAATATGCAAAACAAGCCCTGTTGAGATAATCTGTGCTTGGAAGTCTCCCAATTCTCTCTCTAACTGAAAAGAAGGGATACGGATCTGCAGGAGGAAGTGAAGACCCACTGTAAGAGATTATATGGACTGCTGAGTTTAAATTCAGAAAACAGTCCCTTATATGCACGTGATACTTTATGTTTTAGAAGACGCTTTATGGTCTCTTCAGTCCTTAGAATGGGGTGAGGATGTTTCTAGGGGTATAAGTGGCACATAGAAGTTTAAGAAGCATTTATCAGAAATACAAGATGTGCATATCAGAGGCTGAAGCCCAGAATTATAAGATTTTTACTTTTGGAAAATATCTCATACATTGTTTACTTAAACCACCTCCAATCCCAACAGTAGCAGTGACTGTTTTATAACATCTCCGAGAGCTGCAGCTATCTAGTCTGAACATGAGTGTCTTGGAGATGGTTGCTCAGAATCCCACAAAACAGTTCATTCCACTAAAAAAGTAGTTCAAGTTGTTAGATTTTTTAAAAATTTGAGCTCAAATCTATCTCTTTGTAGCTTTTACTCATTGGTCCTAACTCAGGCATCAAGTGGTTATGCAGGGTATTAATACTAGCTACCACAAGGAAAGGGTTTACTTTGTGCCGCATATTGCGTTATGTTACTTCCAATTCTTATGACCTCTCTTAAGATGAATATTATCTTCCAGTTTTTAAAAATAAGGAAAAGGATGACCAAGGTTAAATTAAGTGTGAAAAGACACATAATTAGTGGCAAAGCTAGCATTTGGACCCATCCATATTCTCTACCAGAACATGTTGCCCAAGTTAGGTCTAATCCTTTTACACAGTGTTACTCCCCAATATTTGAAGACGATTTAGGAAATCCTGTCAACATCTCTGTCTCAAGTTGGATAGAGTACGCCTTTGCCTGGTAGGGTTTTTGTTTTTTTTTTTTTGGTGAGGAAGATTTGCCCTGAGCTAACATCTGTTGCCAATCTTCCTCTTTTCTTGCATGAGGAAGATTTGCCTTGAGCTAATATCTGTGCCAATCTTCCTCAATTTTGTATATGGGTTGCCGCCACAGCGTGGCTGACATGTAGTGTAGGTCCGTGCCTGGGAACCGAACCTGCAAACCCAGGCTGCCAAAGTGGAACACACCAGATTTAACCACTATGCCACAGGTCTGGCCCCTGAAGAAGTTTGTTTTTTTTTTTTTTTTGGTAGGGAATCATAAAAATGCACACATGTACCTAGCTGTAAAATATACATCTTAGTTCAGGTTAAGAAGCCACGACTATTCCTCCCACCATACTTCAGCAATGTGAGTTTTTGACTCATTGTTGTCACGGTCATGGTACTCTAGAGCTGTCCTAGTTTGTCAATGTCCCTCATTTTATGTGGTGCCCAGACCTGGGCACACTGCTCTAGTATACCAGTGCAGCCCACTGGATGGGAAGGTATTCCAAATCTGCACCACCAATGCCGCTGTTCCACACTCTGTTCCCGTGAGCTCACCAAAGCTGAGTGACTTGTGCAAGGACATCTGTAACTCCTGGTTTGCTGTAAAGCTCAACATTTGGATTCCAGCTCCAGGGCTTTTTCCTCTAATGAGACGAAGTTCACACCTGGGTAATAAGGCTCCTTCTCAAGTCAGATCCAAAGTCATGTAGAAACTTTCTTTGAACACAGTAGAAATTGTTTTGCTTTACACTATTCCCTGACACTGCAGAAGAAAGATGCCTGTAGTACACAAGCCCTCACGGAATCTCTGACCAGCACAGATGTCCACTTGGTATGGGAGCATGTTTCTACTTAGTCTCACTACCTCTGTTCCCCCAAGAAAGACCTCTTAGGATCTCTGTTCTTTTTCACACCACACACAAGAGAGAGAAATGCTTAAGAGAGTAGTGGTGGCCTTAAAAAGACAGTAGCATGACCTTTCCACATAGAGTAATAATTTATTTTTTGCTTTCCAGGAAATGAACCCCAAATTTTGCTATAAATTCTGAAGGCTGGGAGCCTATCTCATGACCAAATTTTCCTGGATTTACTGGTGTCTCACCTTTAGACAGATCCTCCTGGGGTGGTTTTACTCATCTCTGTGTTTCTTACTGGAATAGGGGAGAAGAAAGGAGGAGCAGCAAGGAGATGGAGTCCGTGTTCAATAGATCAAACAGTGCTGTTGGGTCTCATTCAAGGACTCAGGTGATGCAGATGTCACTCTCTCTCCCTTTCTTTGCTTGGCTTCCAATACAACACTCTCTCTTGGTTTTCTCTCTACCTCACTGGTTTTTCTTTCTCACTTTCCATTCTTAGTTTCTCCTGTTATTCCCAAACTTTCACTGTTGGAGTGGCTCAGGGTTAGTCTTTGGTCCTCTCCTCTCTCTATATTCCCTTGGGGATTTCTTCTAGTCTCATGGTTTTAAACACTATGTATATGCAGGTGACTCTCCAAACTGTATTTTAACTCCAGACCTCTCTCTTAAACTCCAGACATGTGTACTCAACTCCCTACTTAACATTTCCACTGGGGTGTCTAATAGACTTCTCAAACTCAACAAGTTCAAGACTGAATTCCTGATCTTACTCCATTTGAGCTTTCCCCTTCTCAACTGATCTTCCTTGAAGTCAATTTTGACTTCTCTCTCCAAGCCAACATGAAATTTGTGAGCAAATCGTGTTTGCTCTACCTTGAATATATATCCAGAATCTGACCCCTTCCCACCATCTTGTTCTATGTCGCCATCATTTCTTGCTTGGAATATTTCAATACACTCCTAACCAGTTTTCCTGCTCCTCCATGGGTCTCCCTATAGGCTACTCTTAACTCAGCAGCTGGTGTGGTCTTCTTGAAACATTAGATCAGATCATGTCACTCTTCTGCCCAAAACCCCACAACAGCTCCCCACTTCACTCAGAGTAAAAGTCAAAGTCCTTACATTGATTTATATGATCTGGCCCCATATTACCTTCTGCCTTCCTGTTTTGCTCCTTTTCCCTCTCATTCTCCTCTAGGCACACTTACCTCCTAACTGACTTCCTCAGCACCTTCACGTATTTGCTGAAATGTCACCTGTCCCTGAAGTCTACCATTCCTCCAACCAGTGCATACACATCCCACACTTCTGATCCCCTCACTCATCATTCTCTTTTCTTTTTTGTTTCCCATATGCCTAACATTTACTTATTTGTTATGTTTATTGCTTATTGTCTGTCTTTCTCCACTAGAATGTAAACTCCACAAGGGCAGGGATATTTATCTGATTAGTTCATTTATGTATCTTGGCAATGCCAACAGTGCCTGCTCCAGAGGAGACAATCAATAAATACTTGGTGAATAAAGCAATTAATGAATAAATGGACAAAGATTTTGTAAACAAAATGCAAGAGGGTCCAACTTTTCTGTTCTTAGATATGCTAATTAAAAACTACAATAACCTATCTGGATAAAAAATAGTTGTATGCATATTACAGTGCTGTTTCTGATGTGTGACATAACCATTCCATGCTTTCAAACTGGGGTACAAGTGTCCCCAGGTGAATATGGCAGTGTGCTTGTGATACCAAAAGCCTAATATAAGCATAGCATGTCTCCCTTTAGTTTCTAATTTTCTTAAAGATTTGGGCAAAAATATCTCTTTCATATTGATACAAACATGAAAAAAATGGAATACAAACTTTGGATGAATCCTGAAGATGAAACTCAAGATTTCATAAAAACAGCTCTGCTCTAGATTCCTCCACCACATAGGTTCGCTGTCCTCTGCCCTAAATGGTAACTTAGGGAAAAACACTGAATAATATTTTAATATTAAGCCAAAGTCTCAACAGAGTAGTTTTCCCCATGTTCCAGACATTCAATGAGTTCACCAAATACTTTGCAAAGCATCTTATTCTCAGTCCTACGGGTCACAGGGCCTCCTATCATCACAATTAGCTTAATAACCTCTCAGGAACATTCCTACTATAGGAAACCAAGGCCACACCAAGGGCCAAACATCATACAGCAAATCAGTTAAGGAGAATACAAGCTGCCCCTAAGTCTCATACAGAATTTGTGTCTGATTCTTTAAATTTTTCCCATCTGAAAAAAATGAAAGGTGTTTTAAATCTTTATTACATAAGGAATCTACACAAATTGTGAATTAAAGCCAGAGTTCTTTTCTTAAAAAATTATTTTATTGAGATCATATTGGCTTGTAACATTATTATTACAGTTGTACATTATTACATTATTATATGCCAGTGTACATTATTATATGCCAGTTTCTGTATAGACTGCATTGTGTTTACCACCAATGGCTTAGTTTTTATCTGTCACCATATATATATGCCCCTTTACCCCTTTTGCCCTCCCCCCATCTGATCCCCTCTGGTAACCACTAATCTGTTCTCCTTATCCATGTGTTTGTTTATCTTCCACATATGAATGAAATCATATAGTGTTTGTCTTTCTCTCTCTGGCTTCTTTCACTTAGCATAATACTCACAAGGTCCATCCATCTTGTTGCAGGTGGTATGATTTTGTTTTTTTTATGGCTGAATAGTATTCCATTGTATATATATATACCACATCTTCTTTATCCATACATTTGTTGATGGATACTTGGCTTGCTTCCACTTCTTGGCTATTGTGAGTAATGCTGCAATGAACACAGGGATGCATAAGTCTCTTTGAATTTTTGATTTCACGTTCTTTGGATAAACACCCAGTAGTGGGATAGCTGGATCATACAGTATTTCTATTTTTAATTTTTTGAGAAATCTCCATACTGTTTTCCATAGTGGATGCACCAGTTTGCATTCCCACCAGCAGTGTATGAGGATTCCCTTTTCTCCACATCCTTTCCAACATTTGTTATTTATTGTTCTATTAATTGTAGCCATTCTGATGGGTGTAAGGTAATATATCAGTGTAGTTTTGACTTGCATTTCCCTAATAATTAGTGACACTGAACATCTTTTCATGTGCCTGTTGGCCATCTGTATATCTTCTTTGGAAAAATGTCTATTCATATCCTCTGCCAGTTTTTTGATCAGTTTGTTTGTTTTTTTGTTGTTGAGTTGTATGAGTTCTTTATATATTTTGGAAATTAATCTTTTGTTGGATATATGATTTGCAAATATTTTCTCCCAAGTGGTGGGTTGTCTTTTTGTTTTGTTAATGGACTCTTTTGCCTTGCAGAAGCTTTTTAGTCTGATGTAGTCCCATTTGTTTATTTTTTCTTTTGTTTCCCTTGCTTGAGTAGACGCGGTTTTTGAAAAGATACTGCTAGGACCGATGTCAAAGAGTATACTGCCTATATTTTCTTCAAGGAATTTTTTGTTTTTAGGTCTTACATTCAAGTCTTTAATCCACTTTGAGTTAATTTTTGTGTATGGTGTAAGGTAAAGGTCTACTTCCATTCATTTGCATGTGGCTGTCCAGTTCTCAACACCATTTATTGAAGAGACTTTCCTTTCTCCGTTGTATGTTCTTGGCTCCTTTGTTGAAGATTAGCTGTCCATAGATGTGCAGTTTTATTTCTGGGCTTTCAATTCTGTTCCATTGATCTGTATGTCTGTTTTTCTGCCAGTACTGTGCTGTTTAGATTACTATAACTTTGCAGTATGTTTTGAAGTCAGGGATTGTGATACTTCCAGCTATGTTCTTTTTTTTTTTTTTTAAACTCAGGAAGGTTAGCCCTGAGCTAACATCTGTGCCAATCCTCTTCCACTTTATATGTGGGTCACTGCCACAGCATGGCTGATGAGTGGTGTAGGTCTGTGCCCAGGATCTGAACCTGTGAACCTGGGCCACTGAAGCCACACTTAACCACTGTGCCATTGGGCCAGCCCCTAGCTTTGCTCTTTTTTTCCTTAGGATTGCTTTGGCTATTTGGGGTCTTTTGTTGTTCCATATAAATTTTAGGATTCTTTGTTCTATTTCCATGAAGAGTGTCACTGGGATTCTGATTGGGATTGCATTGAATCTGTAGATTGCTTTATTTGCATGTTTGATAAAACTTACTAATTAAGCCAGTTGGGCAAGGTGTTTTCTTTGTGGGAAGGTTTTTCATTTCAAATGCATTTTCTTTAACAGAAACGGGACAAATCAAGGCTATTCTTGAGCCAGTTTTCATAAATTGTGTTTTTAAGGAATTTGGCCTCTATTCACAGGCAAACATTTTTTGTAATATTTCCTGGCTATTTTTTTTTTTTTTTTTTGTCTGTACGATCTGTGGCAATGTTCCTTTTTTTCATTCCTGAAATTGGTAATTTATGTTTTCTATATTTTTAATTTTATTTTATTTTTGAGTAAAGGTGTACCAGTTTTGTTATTTAGGGAGCTAATTTTTAGCTTTGTTGATTTTTCCTGTTCTTTGTCTGCTTTCTATGTCATTGATTTCTCCTCTTTTATGTTATCTCCTTTTTTACATTTACATTTGCTCTTCTTCTTACATGGGAAGCTGAGGTCATTGAGTTGAAAGTCATTTTTCTTTTCTAACGTAAGCATTTAAAGCTATGACTTTCTCTTAGTATTCCCCCAGACATTAATATATTCTGTTTTCATTATTATTCAGGTTAAAGTATGTTATAATTTTTCTTCTGATTGTTTTCTTTGATCTATGGTTTATCTAGCCATAATTTTATTGATTTCTAAATAGGTGGGAGTATTTTAGATATCTTATTTTTGTCTACATCTAATTAAATTACACTCTAATGTACACACTTTAAAATACACTCTAATTACAGAGAACACACTTCTTGTAACGTTAATTCTTTGACATTTATTGAGATTTATTTTTTAGTCCAGTATATGATTTATACTGTTGATGGCTCCATTTACATTTGGAAAGAATGTGGATTCTATAATTATTGGCTATAGTGTTCTATCAATATCAGTTAGGTCAAATTGGTTCATAGCATTGTACATGTCTTCTTTATCCTCACAGATTACTTTTCCACTTACTCCATCAAGTATTGAAAGGGGAATGTTAAAATTCATAACTATAATTGTAGATTTATCAATTTGTCACTTAATTTCTGTCAATTTTTGACTTTCATAAATTGAAGCTCTATTATTAAGGGCGTGCTTATCTATGGCTTCCTGATGAATTTACCCATTTATCATTATTATGTCTACCTCTTTGTGTTTGGTAATACTCCTTTTTCTGAAATCTACTTTGTCTGATACTGATATAGTCATTCCAGCTTTTGTATGATTAGTATTTGCATGATAGATCTTTCCCACCCCTTTACTTTAAAAAATCTGTATTGTTGTATTTAAAGTGCATTTCCTTTCAAACAGCATATGGCTGAGGTTTGCTTTTTCATCCAGTCTAAAAATTTATACTTATTAGTCGTAGTGTGTATTCCATTTACATTTCTTATAATTGTTGATATGGTTGAGTCTACTATCTTGCTATTTTTTACTACTAGTTCTATCTGTTACTTATTCCTTTGTTCCTCCTTTTCTGTCTTCTTTTGGCTATATATCTTTATTTCAGTTTTAAAAATTATTTCTCTGGGAATTAAATAAACATTCTTAAATTATCAGTTTGCCTTGAATTAATGTTATACGATTTCGAGTATAATATAATAACTGTGTATCACTATACATCCATTTACCTCTCATTTTTTTAGGCTATTTTTTAATTACATTTTGCTTTTACACATATTATAAATTCAATGAAACATTACTATTATTATAATTATTAGTTATGCTTTAAACAGTTGTCTTTTAAAGAATTTAAAAAGAAACAATATATTCTTATTTACCCACAATTTTACCATCTCTGTTGTTCTTCACCCCTTCCTATAGATCTGATTCTCCAGTTACCATTCAGCCTGAGGACTTTCTTTAATATATTTTTTGTACCGTGGGTTTTCTGGTGACAAATTCTCTCAGCTTTTCTTTATCTGACAATGACTTTTTTCCACTTCTGTTTTTTTTTTGTGTGTGTGTGAGGAAGATTGGCCCTGAGCTAATATCTGCCAATCCTCCTCTTTTTGCTGAGGAAGATTGGCCCTGGGCTAACATCCATGCCCATCTTCCTCCACTTTATATGGGACGCTGCCACAGCATGGCTCGAGAAGCAGCGCATCGGTGTGCACCCGGGATCCAAACTGGCGAACCCCAGGCCGCTGCAGTGAACGCGCGCACCTAACCACTTGTGCCACCACGCCAACCCCCTCCACTTCTGTTTTTGAAGAGTATTTTCTCTGGATATATAATTCTAGTTTTATGTGTTTTTGTTTTTTAGTACTTTGGAGATGTCTTCTGGTTTGTGCTATTTCTGATGAGAAGTCAACTATTTTTTCTTATCATTGCTTTCCAGTATGTAATGCATATTCTTTTCCTCTGGCTGATTTTTGGAACTTTTCTCTTTCTCTTTGGTATTCAGCAATTTGATAATGATGTGCCTAGGAGTGACTTTTACTTGTTTCTTTTTATTCATCCTGTTTGGGGTTCATTGAAATTCTTGGATCTTTTTTCTTATTAAACTTGGGAAAATTTTGGCAATTGTTTCTTCAAGTATATTTTTCTTCCTTATTCTTTTTCTCCTCTTCTTCTGGGTCTTGTAATATACGTATGTTAGACTGCTTGATGTCATCTCGAAGATTACTGACATTCTGTCCCTTTCTTTTTCTAATTCTTTATCCTGCCCTTCTTTAGTTTGGATAAATGCTACTGACATGCCTTTAATCTCACTTTATCTATATTCTACACAGTCCAATCTGCTACAAACCTATTCAATGGATCTTTTATTCCAGAAATTGTGTTTTTCAGTTGAAAAATTTACACTTGTTTCTTTCTTATACTTTCTATTGCTTTCCTGAAATACTTCATCTCTTTACCCATTGTATCCACCTTTTCCTGTAAATTCTTTAACATATATGTATTGTAAAAGTTCTTGTCTACTAATTTCAATAATTGTGTCATCTCTGGTTCTGCTTTTATTGACTATGTTTTCTTTTAATTATGGTTACGTTTTCCTGATTTTCTGAAAATTTTATACCTTTAAAGTTTTCTTCCAGACATAGTGAACAAAAGAATAGTGATGACAAAAGTATAATATTGTTTTGTTTTGCTATTTATTAGAGAGTGAAATCCCTTTCCTCTGTTTGGCAGTTGGGATTAGGGTTGATCATTTGGATTTCTCCTAGAACCAAACTGAATGGCACCTTTAATTATATTCAGTTCACCTATGAATAGCTCAACACCTAATTTCTCTCATGGCTATCTTTTTGATCTCTTCATTATTGGAAGTGAGAGGGATTTGTGCTGCATTTCAAGATAAATTTGGTTTACCTTTGGACTCAACAGAATCCAATTACTGTGAAAATGAGGAATACTAGACTTCCAAACCCCCTCCATTTTTGCTTTCTTGGCAAAAATTCAGGGATATGGTAAGGGAAAATATTTGTCAAGGCTACCAATTTTGTTTTTGCAAAATTGAGGGTTTTCCAGATTCCAATATATCCTGCCAACTTAATGGTATTCTAACGTTTGTCTGATTTCTCCTTATCCATGCCAGGTCTCTCTGATTATGGGAGGCTGGCTCTTCCATTCACTTGTCCCCAAATGGTCACACTTTAGGTATGGAAGATTCCATGGCTTTCTGCTCACTTATAAAGGAATAATTTCCCACTAGAACTCAATGTATCAACAGTTTCTTGTCTGTAGTATTTTTTGTTAGCTGGTTAAAATAATAAAACATGATTTTAATTTTATCTGGGTTATTCTTATTGTTACTATTGGAACAACAATCTTTTGTGTCCTCTAGATCCTAACCAAAATAAAAATTATCTTGCATTTATTTTTGAAAAATATTTTATGTTAATATAGAATTCTAGATTTTCAGTTATTTTCTTTGAACACTTTGAAGATGCCATTCCATTATCTTCTATTTTCCATATTTCCTGTTTCAAAGTCAGTCATATGTCTTACTATTGTCCCTTTGAAGATATGTCTCTTTTTTTCCCCATCCAGCTGCTTCCAAGATTTTTCTCTTTGACTTTGGTTTTCAGCAGTTTTACTAAGATAAGCCTAGATATGGTGCTATTATAATAGTCCTAGGAGAGAATTTGTGGTGGACTTGCATTACCATTGAACTGCCCTTGTAGCTTGTTAAAAAAATTAATTGACCGTATATGTGTGGATATATTTCTGAATTGTCTATTCTGTTCCATTGACCTACGTGCCTATGCTTTCACCAGTGCAACTCTATTTTGATTACATTGCTACTATTTTCTACTTTTATACGTGCTCCTATTTTTGTTTTAGACAGTCAATTAATTTTGGAGCATTTAAAGTTTAGAAAAAAATTACCTTTACAAATACTTCCATTTTAACTATTTCCATGACCTCATAATTCTTTTTGAAGATCAAAGTTTCTTTCTTACATAATAGGAAAGTTGAAGGGTTTTTTTCCATAGGGGAGAGAGGTCTGGGCAGGGCCTGGTATCTATCTCACAGTGAATTCTACTCTCCCCCACCAGGTCTGCACCAGAATGGAGGCTCTCTTTTGTCTCCTGCCCTATCCTCATTCTTTCTCCTGAGCATCTGGGTAAGTTCCTGGGTGAAATTGATGGAGAGCATCCTGTAATTGGGTGTGAATTACCCTTGTATTCTGTGGCAGTGATTCTGTATTCTCACAATAGCCCACACTCAGCCTTTACCAATTCATTACAAATATTGGCTAAATTTTTCTTACATACTTGTGTGATTATCTTTTCTTCCTCCTGTGCTGTGCCTAGGTAAGTCAGTTCTTGTATCCTACTTTCTCTGTGGAAGCACTCGTCTTTCCTTACATGTTTGTCCTGCAACCTCCGCTCTCTCATAGGTTCAAGAAAAGTTGTGATTTTGTAAATATTCTATCTTTTCCCTGTTATAGCAGGGGCAACAATCTTTCCAGCTTTCTATATCCCAAGCAAAAGCTGGATGCCCCTATTTTATAAACTTTTAGAATATTTGCATATTACAGATGGCCCCCAACTTACGATGGCTTGACTTAACAATTTTTTGACTTTACAATGATGCAAAAGTGATACACATTCAGCAGAAATCATACTTTGGATTTTGAATTTTGATCTTTTCCTGTGCTAGCAAAATGCGGTATGATACTCTCATGTGATGCTGGGCAGTGGAAGTGAGCTGCAGCTCGCAGTCAGCCACGCAATCACAAGAGTAAACAACTGATACACTTACAACCATTCTGTACCCATATAACCTTCTGTCACTTTCAGTACAGTGTTCAACAAATTACATGAGATAGTCAACATTTTATTACAAAATAGGCTTTGTGTTAGATGATTTTGCCCAACTGTAGGCTAATGTAAGTGTTATGAGCATGTTTAAGGTAGGCTAGGCTAAACTATGATGTTTGCTAAGTTGGGGTGTATTAATTAAATGCATTTTCAACTTAGGATATTTTCAACTTATAATGGGTTTATCGGGACATAACCTCATCATAAGTTCATGAAGATCTGTATTCTTCTAACGAATAATAATAATAAATTTTAAAGCAAAAACAACAATTTTTAAGCAAATGGCTTGTCCCATCCTGAAATTAGTGACTGAAGTTCACCTAAATTGCAACTCTTGTACAATTTCTAAGATATGAGTTGGCTAGCATTTGTTAATTGTTTACTATTTCTCTGGTGTGGGAAGTAATTGTGAACATTCTGATTCATAACAAAGTCCAACCATCTTAGCCTGGCTTCCAAAGCTCTCCTTTCCTGGGCCTTACCACACTTCAAGCCTCCATATTATCACAGTCCTTGACAAGAATGTTCAGGAACATACAGGATGCCCTCCTTAAACATGCTTAACCTGCATCTTTTCTAACTCTGATTTCCATTTATTCAGAATGCCTTTCCATATTACCTTTGCCTTTCTTCCCTTTTCCTCTCCATCAAGGCCCAGCTAGACTTTATGTATATATTTGCTAATCAACAAACAATTGTTGAGTGCCCACTTTATGCTGCACTCTATACTAATTGATAGAAATACAGTGGTAATTGCCACAACACTTGCCCTCAGGGAGCTCACAGTGTTGAGTTATGCTCTTCTCTAAACAAGTGATTTGTCTGCGACCGTGATGGTGGTGATGATGGAAATGATGATGATGATCATCATCATAGCTAACCTTTATTGAGTACTTACTATGTGCCGGGTACTTTTCTTAATCTTTTGTATCTATAAGCTTTTTTAATCATCACAACAACCCTCTGAGCTAGTTACTATTTTTATCCCGCTTTTTCAATGGCGAAATTGAGGCGTACAGAATTAATAAATGAATATATAAATACACAAATGAGTTTTGCTTCCTAAAAAATTCAGCCACATTAAGTAAGGCACTGACATTTTGGAAGCTCTTTGAATCTGAACTATTCCTTCCTTATTGATACTTCCCTCTGATAACACTAAAGAGAAAATATGGACTTGTTCAAGCATTTGGTGTTCTGCTCTCCTTTTTATAAATGTATGTTCTTCTCCTGGAGTTCTCTTTAAACCCTGTGAACTCTTTGAGTAAGAAAAGAGACAAAGAGATGGTGAAGGAAAGACCCATGGCCTCTCCTCCCAACCACATGGTCATTTCAGTTAAGATTCTCTGTTGCAACCACAGTTTTGAGTCTGCTGTGGCTACAGACCTGGACAACTCTATAAAGCAGGCAGGGTGCCCATCAGCAGTGTTAGGTTAGGTCTTAATATCGGAAGAATAATGTTGGAATGGCCGATAGAGCAAGGGAGCAGTCTGAATGTTTATTCACTTTTTTCCACAAATATTTGTTGAATGACTAATATGTATCTGGCCTTACGTAGAGTGCCTGGCGTATAATGGTAAACAAATAGACATAGTCTCTGCCCTCATAGTACTCAGAGCCTAGAGAATAATCCAAGATTAGGCCTTCCATAATTGAGAACAATGAATGCAGTTATGTTATGCCCTGAATTCCTTGTATTCTAGTTTCAATCACTATAGACTTTCAAGCTGTAGTCTTTCAGCCAACCAGTCTGACCAAAGACACTAGTGCTTCAGGAAACTCAAACCACAGTAGTGGACCTAGCCTCCCATTCTAAGGCTGGAGTCCTATCTGGGCTTGGAGACAATCTCAGCCTTCTGTCCTATGCCTCCTTCCCTCTGAGATGGGCTTGCCCAGTTTCCATGATCTGCACTGTCACCATTCTGTTGAGACTGGAGTCTGCCCTGAACCCCAGCTTACTTGGCTGAGAGATGAGTATCTTACCTTGTTCTTCATTATTGTAACCAACATATGCCAGATGTAGTTCTAGTTCTTGCAAGCTTCTTCTGCTAAGAGCTGAACACTGTTTCTGGTAACGCCAGCTGCCGACTGGGGTCTTATTCCAAAGCAGATGGACCACCCAGAACCATGACATTGTCGGCTTCCTGGCTACAGGCATCACTGCTCTCTGGATGCTGCTGCTGCTGTGCCATGTCCTCCAGCTCCAAATTCTCCCAAATGTTAGCAAGTGCCTTGTGGGAGACTGTCTGCTACACTTCTCAGTGCTGGTGGCCGCTACCCCACGGGACCAACTCTTCAGATTGGGTAAAGCTTCCAACATCAGTCCTGTCTTCTACCACTTCTTCTTGGTCCCCAACAGCCGGTTGCTAAGTCCCAGCATGCCTCTCATCAAAGCCTTCCAGAGATGTGACAAGCTTTTGTTCCTGGTTGTTAATCCTGGTTTTTATTGTCTTGTGATCTCATACACCAATGTCTGGCAATTTATCCATTTACCTCTTCTTATTTTCCCACAGCAACACAATGATTTTCCATAGAAACTCTTTTGATTCTCATTGCATGTCTTTTGACAGAATGCTTTCTCCCAAAGTCCAGTAGTGAAGTCTGGAATCAGTGTGTGTCAGGAGACCTGGGTTTCCTCACTGTATCATCATGTGGCTGTGTGGCCTTGGGCAATTCAATTCCCTTTGCTGTGACTCAAATTCCTAGTCAGTAAAATGAAAGGGGTTGGCTATAAGATTCCTGATTCCTTCCAGCTCCCAAATTTGTTGACATTAAGTTGGCTGAGGATAACTTTTTCAAGCAGCTCCTGACTTGTTTTACTCTCTCAATTGCCCATGAGAAAGCAATATCCACTCAGCTAACACTTCTCACTTTTCTCCAGTTTTTGATGAAGTATATTCCTAAATAAGACTTATACATCCCTTAATTTTGACTTCCATGGGCATTATACTTTATACATTAATAGTATCTTGAATTTATAGAATATTTTATTCTTTCCAAGTCCTTTCCTGATTATTGTCCTACTGGATCTTCATAATGACCGTATTTATTAGCAAGGAAAAGGCTTTCCATTCTCTCTCTCTCTTTATCACTTTTTTTTTTTTTTTTTAAGGAATCAGGCATCTGATGTCATTGAGAAGCAAGATATTTATTTGCCCAAGGCAGCACAACTAGTTGGGGCAGATCCTGAACTAGAATTCAGGTCTCCTGACAACTAGTTTAGTAGGTCTTTGACTTTTCCATAAGGCACTCCCCTCCTCATTGAACTTTTTTATAGCTACTGAATTTAATTCCTCCAATATTGCTAATGTTCTGCCTTCTTACATGAGCCAGGAGAGTCTGAGTACTAAAAGAATGGGTGAAATAAATTCTTCCCTTCTCTAAGTAGAAGATCTCTAACAGCATGAATCATTTTTGCAAGGTACCCATCTCTCTGGGCTGTAAAGACTGTCAACATGTGGTTCTCTGGTCAGGTATTCTGATATTTCATCACATTTAATCAACTCATCAATTTGATAAATCCTAAGATGTAGGAAGAGAAGAAGTCAAAGAGGAGTTTTAGGCAACAACAATGGCCTAGTTTCACTGGCTGGGCCATAAGCTACCAAGGTTGCATAATGTAGAGTTTTCCCAAGAGCTGAAAGAACTGCGTGTGTTCCCTACTCTTCCGTATCAGGAAGGAGGGATTAAGTGAATGTTTTCAGTTTCACAGGAAAAGGTAATAAAAATACAAGTATATTTTGGGTCAAGTTCAATTTCTGCTTGGTTCTTCCAAATCTCTGTGAAGAAAATAGATTGTAGCACAACAAAAATGTTAACACCCAAGCAGATAAGATCCTTTACCACACACCAGGTAGTTATCAGTTCCCCAATACAAACCTAATTACATACAACTACTAACATCGCAAGCCTAATAAAAGGGGGGCAAGTTAAAGATAGTGTCAGGTCTGTCAGTCATAGTAAGACCATCATTAGCTACTATTTTAATGGTTCATTTGATTAAATGCTAAGCTATTGTCTTGTAATTATGTGTATTCAAGGGAAAAATACTCAAGTTCAATTAGGAATGTATCTTTTACTGCACTATGTTTAATGAAGTCGCAACATTGCCATAATAAGCAAGGAATAATGAAAATCTTCTTTTGAAATTGAAATAGAAGTATTTGCAGAGAAGTAGCTGGCATGTGTAATATGAGGAGTTCCCTTAAATGGCTCAACTGTTGATCAAAAAAGCAAATTATATAAGTGGATACTGCGAGGCAGAAACATGTGGACACAGCTGGAGTGTCATGTGTCACGGTTCCAGTCATTGCCAGCTGGCGGTCACACAAAGGCAGGCCAAGCCAAACAATTACTGTTATTCATAAGAGCAAATGTGCATTCCGAACACACAGTGCAGGCTTTATGAAATAACTGAGCATTCAGATGCATCCAGACAGCCGAGCTGTTTTTTCATCACGTGTCCCTGGGTGCCAGGCCAATATGGCAAACTGACTCTGCTGTTCAGAAACCCTTATCTTTACCCAATTAACCAAATCACTGTGACGTTTGAGAGTTCTTCATGCACTTTGCTGAGTGCGTCAAACCAGCAGGCTTACCGGGCAGCAGATGCACAGTTTCTGGAAGCAATCTGCTGTCTGTCTTTTTTTTTTGAGCTGTAAATACCATGTTAGACCACTGCCCATTATAAGCCAGAGCTGGAAATCAGACTAACATCTGAACACCCAGTGGTCCCCTGTGTTCTCAACTCTGTGTGCCTGTGTGATGGAGGTCTTCCAAGATGTTGCCTTGGGAGGGTCAAGGATGGCCAAGAGGCAGGCAATAGTGATTCATCCTCTTGTTTAGGGGAAAAAATAAATTAAATGGGAGAACATTCTTGAAGACAGTCTGGTAATGGACTGAAATGAAAACCCCTGGATTGTCTAAATATAGACACTAAAGGAAGGAGAAGTAAAATGGAGCTGTTGTCAAGTTTTCATCTATTTTCTTCAAATAAAATGCAGCCATAGCTCCCTGCCTATTATTTCTTTCAATAGACAAGGTCACAGGCACATGTGAAAATGTGTGCCATCATGTTCCTGTTCACAGCCATGTCAGAATAGGAAGAATGCTGGAGAGGAAGGTGTACAATTGCGAGGGAAGTTTCACTGCAATAGAAAGTGAACGGTTCTATCTTAAACCCTCCAAAGAAGAGACAGGGTACTCTGTCAGACGAGCACTGTCCATTAGAAATATAATGTGACCCATATTTGAGACTTTAAATTTTCTAGTAGCCACATTCAATAAAGTAAAAAAGAAACAAGTAAAATTAATTTCAACAACATATTTTATTTAATCCAAATATCTAAGATATTACCATTTCTATGTATAGTCAATATAAGGAATTGAGAAATTTTACCTTCTTTTTTTGTACCAAGTCTCGAAATCTGGTGTTTTTACACTTACAACACATCTTAATTTGGACTAGCCACATGTCAAGTGTTTAATAGCCACAAGTGGCCCGTGAATACCGTTTTGGACAGCACAGTGCTAGACTTCTGGCAGTGGGAATTTCGAGTATGCCCCAGCACACTTTGTCCAGCACGAGGGTGGCATGTCTGACACACTGAATGAAGAGTCAAATACCGTTTCTGGTCCTAGCTCTACTTTCAATCTTCCTCCTCCTCAGTTAACGCAGCCATAAAATGGAGATAATAACATCTGCCTTACCACCTCCAGTAAGTTTTCTATAAGAGTTCAAATTAGATAACAGATGCCTGTTTTGAGAAATAGACAGTGTTCTATAAACACTAGATTAAGCAAATCTCTGACAACTTGTTGACAATAGCTGAAAATTCTAAGAGGTGAGGAAAACCATTCTTTTCCTTAATTTTCTGTGTCCTGTTATTCCTTTCACAGGATAGGTTTTAAAATCAGATATGATTTTAAAGACTAAAGTCCTCCCCCAACCCCGTTACCTCTAAAGGTCTGTGGAGGATTTTTTAAATATCCAAGATTTTTAAAACCACCAAGATATGGTCACATTCTTTCATATAAGGGGCTTTCCTTCAGTGGTTGATGCCACATAGGCATGGATTCCAGTTTTCCTTTGAAACCCTAGACAACACTGGCAGCACATTGCCCAGAAGATGCTAGGCCTATGAGGTGCGCCTTTACCATTGTGCTTCATTTGTGATGCTAAGTATCAGATCGCTTAGATTCCTGCCGCCATTTTCCTCAGCCATGACTGTCTCAGAGGCCACTGCCCCTTGCACCTCCTCTGCTGTGTTGGTTGTGTGAAGACAAGGGAACTATTTGCCTTTGGATTTTCTGTGTTGAAGTATATCGGCCCACAGGAATATATTGGCCCACAGCAGCTCCAGCCCGTAAGGCACCCCATCAAAGTCCACCAACCTGAATCTGCCATAGTTACAATACTTAGCATTAAATGTTTGCCAAGACTAAGACTGCTGGTAACAGTGACAAAGATCTTTGTATGTATAGGGACTAATTTCTTATTTAAATTCAAAATAACAATCATGATGGTAATGCTTCCATGCAGTGCCTTGAATTTTAAAAGGATTTTCAGATTGGTTAAATTTATTCCTAAGTATTTTATTCTTTTTGATGCTATTGTAAATGAGATTTTCTTTTTTTTTTTTTAATAATTTTTTAAATTATTATTTATTTATTTTTTCCCCCAAAGCCCCAGTAGATAGTTATATGTCATAGCTGCACATCCTTCTAGTTGCTGTATGTGGGACGCGGCCTCAGCGTGGCCGGACAAGCGGTGCGTTGGTGCGTGCCCGGGATCCGAACCCAGGCCGCCAGCAGTGGAGCGCATGCACTTAACCGCTAAGCCACGGGGCCGGCCCTGAGATTGTTTTCTTAATTTCTCTCTCTGATAGTTCATTGTTAGTGTATAGAAATACAGCTGATTTTGTGTTCTGCAACTTTACTGAATTTGTTTATTAGTTCTGACAGCTTTTGGGAGGAGTCTTTAGGATTTTCTCTATATAATATCATGTCATCTGCAAATAGAGACAGTTTTATTTCTTCCTTTCCAATCTGGATGACTTTTATTTCTTTTTCTTGCCTAATTGTTCTGACTAGGACTTCCAATACTATGTTGAATAGAAGTGGCAAGAGTTGACATCTTTGTCTTGTTTCTGATCTTAGAGGAAAAGCTTTCAGCTTTTCACTGTTGAGTATGTTATCAGCTGTGGGCTCGTCATATATGGCCCTTATTATGTTGAGGTATGTTACTTCCATACCCAGTTTGTTGAGAGTTTTTATCATAAAAGCATATGGAAATTTGTCCAATGCTTTTTCTGCATCTATTGAGATGATCATATGGTTTTTATTCCTCATGTTGTTAATGTAGTGTATCACATTGAATAATTTGTAGATGCCGAACCATATTTGCATCTCTGGAATAAATCCCACTTGATCATGGTGTATGAATCTTTTAATGTATTGTTGCATTTAATTTGCTAATATTTTGTTGAGAATTTCTGCATCTATGTTAATCAGGGATATTGGCCTATAAATTTCTTTTCTTGTAGTGTCCTTGTCTGACTTTGGTATCAGGGTAATGTTGACCTTATAAAATGAGTTTGGAAATGTTCCCGCCTCTTCTATTTTTTTGGAAGAGTTTGAGAAGGATTGGTACTACTTTTTCTTTAAATGTTTGGTAGAATTCACCAGTGAAGCCATGTGGTCCTGAACTTTGTTTGTTGGGAGGTTCTTTGATTACTGATTCAATCTCCTAACTAGTAATTGGTCTGTTAAGATTTTCTATTTCTTCATGATTCAGCCTTGGTAGGGTGTATGTTTTAGGAATTTATCGATTTCTTCTAGGTTGTCCAATTTTTTGTCATATAATTGTCCATACTATCCTCTTATGATCCTTTGTATTTGTATGATATCAGTTGTAATGTCTTCTCTTTCATTTCTAATTTTATTTGAGTCTTCTCTCATTTTTTTCTCAGTAAGTCTAGCTAAAGGTTTGTCTATCTTTCCAAAAAACCAGGTTTTGTCTTCATTGATCTTTCCTATTGTCTTTTTAGTCTCTATTTCATTTATTTCTCAGTTTGTTCTTCTTTTTCCAGGTTTTTGAAGTGTAAAGTTAGGTTATTTATTTGAGATCTTTCTTTTTTCTTAATGTAGGCATTTATTGGTATAAACTTCCTCTTAAAACTGCTTTTGCTGCATCCCATAATTTTTGGTAAGTTGTGTTTCCATTTTAATTTGTCTCAAGATATTTTTTAATTGCTGTTTTGAGAATGTTGTTTAATCTGCACATATTTGTGTATTTTCCAATTTTCTTCTTGTAATTGATTTCTAGTTTCATATTATTGTGGTTGGAAAAGATGCTTGATATGATTTCAATGTTATTAAATTTATAAATTTAATTGTTTTTTGGTCTAACATATGATCTTTCCTGGAGAATGTTCTATGCATGTTTGAGAAAAATGTGTATTCTGCAGCTGTTAGATGGAATGTATTGTAAATGTCTGTTAGGTCCATCTGATCTAACAAGTAGTTTAAGTCCCATGTTTCCTTATTGATTTTCTGTCTGGGCGATCTACCATTGTTGAAAGTAGGATATTGGAATCCTCTACTATTATTGTATTATTGTCTATTTCTCCCTTCAGGTCTGTTAGTATTTGCTTCATATATTTAAGTGCTCTGATGTTAGGTGCATAAGTATTTACTAATGTTATATCCTCTTGATGAATTGACCCCTTTATCATTGTATAATACCTTCTTTGTCTCTAGTTATGGTCTTTGGATTAAGGTCTGTTTTGTCTAAGTATAGCTACCTGTGCCTTCTTTTGGTTTCCATTTGCAAGAAATATCTTTTTCCATCCCTTTACTTTCAGTCTATGTGAGTTCTTAAAGCTGAAATGAGTCTCTTGTAGGCAGCATATAGTTAGGTCTTGTTTTTTTATCCATTTGGCCACTCTATGTCTTTTGATTGGAGAATTTAATCCATTTACTTTAAAATAATTATTGATAAGTATGGACTTACTATTGCCATTTTGTTAATTGTTTTCTCGTTCAGTATTTCTTGAATGAGTGAATGGATGAATAAATGAATTAAATACTTATTAAACTGAAATTTCTTTTACCATTTTTTTTCCCTAAATCATTCGTACAAAGTTTTAATCAAATGCTTGTTTTTATTCCCCAAGTGATTACAATGCAAAGACATTCATCTTTGAAAAATCACAGCTTGGTTTGCAAAAGGGCTTTAAACCTAAAGGTAGACCAACAGGAATTGCCAGTGGTAGCTCTGCTGGAAGCGTGTAACACCTTAAACTGTGTGGTATGTGGCCTAAAACATGGGACACTCATGCCTCTTGTGATCATTCATTCATTCAACAAATACTGCTTGAGTATGCTGTATGTGTAAAGGCCTCCACTGGGCACTGGGGAGACACTGATGATCAAAACCGCCAACACGTTCTCTGTCTTCATTGGACTTACTATCTAGTTGTTGCCTTCAGAATCTTGGGCACAAGATGTGATAAAATTCCTGGGTTTCTGTTAATCACAAGGGGAAGATGAAGCTTCTTTTGTCTTTTGCATTAAGAAACTAAAATCCCACTTTTAACTCTCCCTTCCCCACCCCTACCAGCCCCTGATTTTAGAAGTTTTATTAATAGCCCTTATCCATGAAACTATTCCAATAGCCACTCCTGATGCATGTCCAAGTTCATTAGAAATGAGTCTCCCCTCCCCTGCCTTTCCAGTAAGGAATAGCCAAGGAGACTGAAGGGGAGGTTCACACTTAAACTGTTGTGGAAGGACCCCAAACCCACATCAGACATCCTGACTCCCAGACTAAAATCTAAACTGCTTTAGCCACCACTCAGGACGCCCAAGACTCAGTCAGAAACTTGAGCTTAGTGAGGACAGCCCACCTCCAAGTGCTCCTTCTCTTCTTTCACATTTTTTTCCACAGCTTCTGACACTTCTCGGCCACCCATCATTTTCCATTTAGTTGCGGGCAGTTTTCTTATCTTCAAAGTGTTTTCCTTCTCCTTGCAGAGGGAAGCCTACCCCTAAATAAAGGTCTTGGTTTTCTGTGTGTGTGCAGAGAACCTTTGCCAGGAGCCCAGCTTCTTTCAGACCCTTGCCACCCAGCCCTGGCCTGCACTTCCGAGTTTCCACTACGGGAACAGATTCCTTGGAAGGAGACTTGCTTCTTTTGGGCCATGAGGCCTCCTTTCTGAGAGGGGAGACAGAGTGAAAAAGCCCAGGGGATAGCTGGCTCAGAGGTTCCATGAAAAAGGTTCTTCAGGGCTGGCTTGAACGGTGGTTTTGTGTGACAGAAGAATCCCTCAGTCTTTCTGGTTTTGGCCAAGGCTCCCCGCTTCTTCGTGGGTTGTTGATGAATTTGTGCCTGGTTCCTCTCTTACGATTACCTCTGTGTTTACACTGCGGTGCCTCGGAGTCACTGCTGTATCTTGAATGCTCATTCAAGGAGAGTAACTCAAGGGCTGACAGCTGGTGAGGTCATTCTGCAGTCTAGCCAAGGCCCGTGTGCCATTACAATGAAGTAATAATGTATTTATAACACACCTAACCGCTGATGGCTTCTATTGCTGTGGCTTTTCCCCCTGCATTTGCACAGATGTTTTTTGAGAACTCAAGAATTGGCCTCCAGAAACAACCTCCTAGCAAACAAACTCTGTCTGTTGACTCTGGCGGGTGCTTATAACGAGAGTTGTTAGCACGTGGGATTTATGTTTCAAATATCATTCTAATTTCTCAGGCAGCATTTTTACCACAAGATGTTAATTCACTGGTGCACTTGAATCCCAAAGCCTTTCTCTCTCTCACTCGTGTGCTCTCTCCCTCTTTCTTTTTTTACTGAAAATATGGACTTGGTTTCTAAGGAAATATTCTCAGTGCTTGATTCATTGAAACACAGTGCCTTCATTTTCCATGAATTTACTCTGAAATGCCATAGTCTTTTTATTCGATAAATGATGTACCTTTGTGATTCGTTAAGCCCCTGTCCTTATCCCCTAGTAGTACCCTCTTTGTCACACACAAGGACTCTGCAACTAGTTGCAACAGGAGCAGCTGGTCTTCCCGACAGACACAATCTGCTTTTAGCATTTATCAGAAGATGATGGGAAAGCATTTAAAGACGATGATGCACACACTAGGTTGACATCTAGCATGGGTTTCTATGAGAACAGTTAAGTCAATCTTGTAAATCTTAATATTTCTGGATCCTGGTGGGTTTGAGATAACGCCCCTAATTGATTCCACAATTAACATTCCAGATATTTAAAAAATTTAGACAGTGGGAGACTTTTGTTCCGACAATCTTGTACTGTGCCTTCTTCTCTTTCCTCTCGCAATCCTGATGCATTTTATCCGTGCTTCTTAGTCGTCTGGCTGAATCAGCTCTGGAAGGTATTACCTTACGTAAAGGCGTACACTTGGTTCACAAGCCACCTCCCAACTCTCCAATGCAAGAGTAAATATTTCTAAATTCACACACATCCTTCCTGTTTTTTCACCAGCTCTGAAACAGGTGACATCAACTCTGGGACTTGAGACAAAAAGAGTAAAAGCCTTCCTATTCTCCTTCACCTCCCGTGCTCTCTGTAATCCGGTGCAGTTGGCTTTTGACACACAACAGCTCCATTGATGCTTCCTAACAGACAACTCCAAAGCCTCTGCTTGGTCCTGACCCTTGACCTCTTTGAAATTCTATACTCTGTGGAGCACACCCTTCTGGTACCTTCTCTGCATTGATTTCTGCCACACTCCTCTGGCTGGGTCCTCTCTAACTTCTCTCACCACTCTTTCCTCTTTTGTTACCTGGTAAATCTTGGGCTGCCTCCTGGTTCTGGCTCGACACACTCTCCTGGGCAATCTTTTCCAACACCCCCTAGTCCGTGGTTTCAATCATATCTTTGTTTTCAGCTCTGACCCTCACTTCTGTCTACTGAACTGCAGGTCTCTGGCTGTCCAGGAAGGGGTGAATTTCCCACCCACTGCCGGACTTGTCCTTTTTCCTCCTGTAGTGACTGCTAGCTCACCAAACATCCTAGCCCTTCACTCAGGAGGCCCAGTTAGAAATCTTAGTGTCATTTTTGTCATCTCCTCCTTTTTTGCCCCCAGCCCTTCCTGCATACTGGTCTACTCCTTCACCATGTCTTGTAGATTCTTCCTCTTTACCATCATGAGAAATGTCAGAATCACCCGGGAGCTTCTAAAACAAACTTGCTGGGCCCCTCCCTGGAGAGTGTGATTCAGTACATCTAGGGTGGGGCCCAGCATCCATGTTTTGATGAAGCTCTGAGAGATTTGGACAGGCAGCCAGGTGAAGAAACATGGCTGGAGAGACTGGCTCTTTCCACAGCGCCTGTCCTAGGTCAGGAGGGCCCCTCGTCACTCTCCATCTGGTCTTGCCCCTGCCTCCCTGGCTTCCTTCTTCCAGACACCCTGCTACAGCCAGAGGAGCTTTCTAGACACGCATCTAGTGATGTCATTCCCTTGTTTAAAAATGTTGGCTGCTGCTTTTCACCTGCAGGTTCCACATCCCTAATCATGATTTGTCATTTACTTTTTTTCCCCTTGCCTGGGCACCTTCCTGATACCTTTCCCACTTTTGGGAAGACACTCCACCCCTTTCTGTGCCCTGTGGATCATTCTTGCAGCACATATATCAGAGCTGGAGTAGTTTTTCTAAAGCCAGCTCTCTCACCTGCTGGGAGAAGCCCTTCTTGGCCAGGAACACTCCCTCCTCTGTGTCCCCACAGCACTGTGAACCACTCCTGCCCCAAGCCTGGTGCTTCCTGGGTTTATCGCATGTTAGCCTGCTGCTCCTCTGCCCACCGCACACAGGGGAGGAGTTCCTTCAAGGCGGAGGCTGCAGCCCATTGCCCCTCATGCCCCCTCAGTGCCCGGCACGTGGACGGTGCATGCAGAGACAAACGGATGTCAGTTTTCTCCGAGACTCACACAGTGTTGGTTCAAGGTGAGGGATAAGGCAGGGTGTTCAACACAAAAGACAGGAATAATGAACATTTTTTTTCCTTTGTTAGAACCCTTCCCCTCTTAATACCATACTCAGTGTGCGGTAACTATTGGTGTCTATGTTGATTTCCTACTGGCATCCCACTGGTGTGGGAGAAGGACAAGGACTCAGAGAGAACAGGGTTCAAATCCCAGACCTGCCCTTTCCCTCAGTGTGACCCTGGACCAGGCATTTAACATCTTTGTACCTTAGCCCCTTCATCTGTAAAATGAGGTTAATTACATCTACTTCACTGGGTTGAAATGAGAGTGAAATGGGATAACCTATAAGAAAACAGTGGCCCATAGAAGCTACCTCACAAATGTCATTTTCCCTTTCATCTCCAGGAACCAGAATGCACTTTAGACAGTCAAAGAGCACACGCAGGACAGTCCTCAGCTCCCAGAGCTGACCTATCTGCATTCTCTTGCCTTTGTTCAGTCCCTCACCCTTCCTTCCTGCCTGCAGAGTCCTGTGTGTGGTGGTAAAGCCATGAATGGAAGGCACAATTTGGACTCAGACTATTTTAGTTACTGTCTGACCCCAGAGAAGTTACTTAATCTCTGTAGACCTCAGTTTTCTTTTCTGTAAAATGAAATAATAATAATAATGATACCTATCTGACAGTTTTGTCATGGGGAACTAGTGATATAACACACATAGAGCATTTAGTACAGTGTCTGACACAGAAGGGCTCAGTATACATGTATCAATTATTGTTATTAGGAGAGAGAGGCAAGAGTGCTGTGAAGTCCTAACCGAGCTATGAATATTTGGGGGCATAACCAAGGAAAGAAAAGATATCCCTCTCTCACTGATATTTTTCCCTCCCAGGGCATTGGGGTTTCCATTCATCATCTGACAGAGAGTGGCTTAAATGCCTCTATCCTTTTGGTAAATTTTCATTGTGCTATGCAATTTAATGCAATTAATTATAGGATTTAATATAATTATACTTGTGTAATTAATTTAATAATCCAACTCAATCTAAATTGTCCCTTTTTTGCACAGAGTGTGTACCTCCTCACCCAAGCCATAGCCCCAGGCTTCCAAGAGAGAACTTGGCTTTCTGCCTGTCTTCAGTGTTTTGGAAAAGAGGAGAGGAGAGCCCTCAAGGTGTTATTGGGTCAACTCCCTTTTTGGATAATTTAAACGTGAGACTGCAAAGTAGCCTGTGTTTCTGACTGTGTTCTTTTCTGGGTGTTTCTACCTTTGGAAAAAAACAGAGGGCCAAGTTCTAGAGGCCATGCAAGTGAAGCTTGAATGACTGGGCTTGGTGGGAACTCCCCTGTGTAAGCCACAGCAATCCTCTCCTCCCCATGTGGACAAAGGCCATGTTGCTTGAGTCTTTCTCTGTGGGATTTCAAATCCTAGAAAATTTTTTCAACTCAAGACAGCCTGGTAATGAAAGATTACTCAATAATTGTTAAAAGTGAAGGACCTGGCAAAAGGTGGGCCACGACTCATGGAACCATATTACACCATGTTACATGTTGAATGACCTCCCTGCCCCCTCAAATCCCATCTGGTTTTCTTTAAAGCAAAGGGTTATTTTATCCCTCAGATTGGGGTGAATTTGAAGTTGGACTATTTTTTCCTGATTCTTGTTTCTCTGAAGGAGTAATCAGGCCTTGATACTGTGGCCAGTAGAGTCTAAGCTTGTGTAACACTGCTCCCTGTGGAAAGAGAATCTTCTCTCTTTTAGAAGTTGCACAGACTGAGGAAGACCCAGAAATCCTGAGGATTGTTCATGGGCTCTGTCATGGTGAAGACTTTTAAATCAGTCAATATTTACCGTGTTTCTAGCACTGTAATTAAATAGCCCTCAGTAAAAAGAACTGTTTAGTCAAGGTAACCACATCAGTCACAGACACCAAACAGTTAGCATTTATTCTCACTTATGCATCTGTGGATGAGCTTGCACTGATCTGATTTATGCTAGCTTTAGCTAGGCTTGGCGTCAAGCTCCTGATTGGGTCTAGGTCTGCTCCACATACTTCTAATCTACTTTTGTCCAGTGGTTGCTCAAGGCACACAAAGAGCAGTCCAACTGTGTAAGCATATTTCATGTCTGTGCTCGGAGTCACACCTATTAACATTCCATTGGCCAAACCCAATGGAATTGGGAATGTTGGGAAGCAACATTGCCAAACCTAAAGTTAGGTGGATGTAACTCCACCTGTCATGAGGCCAACCAAGTCACAGACTGGGGAATGGGGGTGGAGGAGATGGGAAGGAGTGATTACTTGCTGGGCAATAATATAAGCTACCACAGTAACCTATTTACTTTATGTGTAGGGCAAGGAATTCAAACTTATCTACTTTAGTTGTTTTAGTTCAACTGTATATGAGTAAAGGGATAATACACCACCTTAAATAATTTGCATTGTGAATCTTTAGTTTAGTGAGGGTAGCACAAGAGGAGGAGACAGAAGACCAAATCCTGTCTCTGTAACTTCCTGACAGGGTGACCTGTGGACAAAAGAGTTTACCACCCTGAGCCTTAGGACCCTCAGTACAAAATGCAGACAATCCTTCAACCTGGCTCCCAGTATTTCTACAAGGATAAAGTGAAGTAATGATGTTGGAAGTACTTTGAAAACTATAAAGTGCCACTGAAATTATTGATTTTTGTTCTAATTAGCAGAATAAGAACCCCTTAACCAAAGTAGTGCTAATGCTTTTTACATAGGGAAAAGGAGGCTGGTCTTGGGATAGAAAACTTGGGGTGGAACCCTGACTCCATCAATTACATGGCCTTTATGAACCTCAGTTCCCTTCTCTGTAAAACACAGATCATAACGTCAACTCTGCTTACTTCTAGTGTTTTGGAGACATCAGATGAAACAATGGAAGAAAAACTTCATAAACCGCAAAATGCCATGTCACATGCAATGGGAGCTCAGGGCTTCATTTTCAGTGACATCAATGTTTATTTGTCATCTGAATGAGGGGGAGTCACAGAGAATTACAGGTTCGAAGTGGTTCTTCTTTACATGCAAAGTGGGTTTGGAAGGAGAAGTGGTTTTTGTGATAAAAATTTGAGGAAAACTGTGTCTTACAAATCTGAAGGCAAAGAGAGAAATCCTGTGGTGGAGTGGGCAGCTTTTGGAGGAACTTTGAAAGCTGAGATTCTCCTCTGGGAAAAGGTAAGCAGAGGGGCTACAGAAGTGCCAAGGGACTTGTCTTGTGGGCACCTTATTGCAGGTGCCTCAGGTTGTATTTCAAGTGTCTTTTCTTTAGATCTTCATAAACTTTGAGTTTAAACCAGGGTACTGAACTAAAGGGAAAGAGGTGAGGCTAGTGGTTAAGAGCGTGGGAAGATAGGTCTGGATTTATATCCCGGTCGTGCTCCGTACAGTGGAGCAGTATGACCTTGGGAAAATTACTTAGCCTATCTGCATCTGGCTTTTCTTGGCTCTACAATGGGATTGAGCATCCGTGCCTAACTAACAGGGAGTGTTCAGCACCTGATTGATGTACCCATCAATCAGTAATATGGCCACCAGCCCCTGTAGCCTTGGACCCATACCTGGCAGGCCTGAGGGAGGAGCAGAAATAGAAGATGGGGTACTTTCTTGGAGTAAAATGGTGGACTGGCTGGGGCCCCAGCGTGGACCATCATATAGGGTGATCCTCTATCTTCAGGAACTTCCTCTAGTTTCTCAATTTAGCTCCCCTGGGCAGCCTTTAAATATCGAAATGTCCAGACTGTATTCCAGACCAATGAATAAGAATTGCTTGGGTTTTGGTCCAGTCATGAGCATCTTCTAGCTCCCACTCCAACCCCTAGATGATTCCCATGTGCAGGTGGGCTGAGGACCACTGCTCTGGTGCAATAGGCAGCTTCCTCCAGTAGGGCAGGTTAATGTGGTGGTCAGGAGCACAGGGATTTGGAATTAGACACACCGCGGTTTGAATCCTGGCTCTGCTGCCTACTAGCCGTGGACCTTGGACCTCAACTTTTAATCTGTAAATGGAGACCACAGTCCTTACTTCATGAGGCTGTTGCAAATATGAAATGAAATAACAAATGTGACCTGATAGGTATATAATGAGTATTTAAAAAATTGTAGCTGTTATTATTAAAAGAAGCCTTCTCTGAGCAATCACTCCACTTAATTTTTCTCCCCTCTGACCCCACTCTGCTCTCTACCATATTACCTAATTTTATTTCCAAGGTAGCGTATAAGAGGATCTGAAATCATTTTTATTTGTTTGTTTATTGTAATATAGGTACTATCATGATGGGGATATTATCTGTCTTGCTTGCCTCTGTGTTCCCAGTACCTAGGACAGTGTCTGGCATACAGTAGGCCTTCAATAAACACTTGACTGAATGAATGAATACATGAATGTTACCTACCTTTGGAAAATCTGATCCAAATACTGTCCCTTCCTGCCCAACTGAGAGGTTTTAACTATTGAGTTCCCCTTAAAAGAGATAATTGATTGCAACTGCAGAAAAAAAATTCTAGAAACTCATGGTTATTGGCATGGCGTAGTTCTGGGAGACGTCTGCTTCTGAGAGCCCTTCTCCTTTTGCTGCCCTGGAGGCTGGAGAGAGCACACCTGCTTTTCTTTTTCTCCGTGATTGACTGCAGACAGGGAGATTTGGAAGAGGCTCCCCTCCCCCCAAAATGAACTCCATCCCAGGTCACACGGAGGGGGCTGGGGTGAGAAGCAGGCATTGTTTTCTCTCCCACCCTCCATATCTTCCACCCGTCCCCTCAGGAGCCTGCCTATATCTATCAAACATTCACTTACCTTTTGTTAACCCTTGAGCTTTTCAGAGCAAACAAGCCTCTTAAAAAGGAAGAAATGCTTCCAGGCAGTTTACATGAATACTTAAATGCAAAACTTACAAGTTTGTGCTCGTTGGTAAACTCAGGTGGATGACTTTTATAGTTGATTTAACCCAAAGAGAAGGGTCAGGCAAAGTCAAGGCTGTTGAATAATCACACTTTGAAGGTGGCTTTCATCAGGACCTTAGACCAGCACTCCAGGTGGTAGACTCTACACTTGGGAGACTCAACACTATGAAACTCTAAAACAGCGCTTTCTTTCTTGAATCAAAGATTATAAACCTGGGAAGGACTTCAAAATTTACCTTGTGAAGAACAACCCCTTCAGGTTGAAAAATGTGGAAACTGAGGCTTAAAGTGTTTAAACCACATGTCCTAGCTGATTACTGTGTACCCAAGACTAGAATCTCCGTCTCTCAACTCCTGGTTTACTTAAGTGTCCACAACCCCACATCTGTCCTCCCTGTTCACTAAAAAAGAGCAGAGAGAAACAAGAGAGTTTGGTATCTTAACTGAAACAGAGAATAAAGGGCTTGGACCCTCTAAAAGCTGAAGTTGAAAAGTAGGGAGAAAGGACAAGGGTTTGAGCAAAGCAAACTGCTCAGACGAGTGAATGTCTGAACCTTGAAGTGACTTTCTGGTCAACCTAAGCAGCAGAGAGAGTTTTCCCTCCACCCCCTCTCTAATGAACATTCTAGGCTATGTGGGAAAACATAGTTTATTGTTGTTATTTGTTTCCCTAATGCCTGGAGCTATACTTGGGTATGGAGAATTTGTACTTGTCGGAAATTCAATAGAACCTTTAATATTTCATTTGAGTGAATCTCTAGGAAGGTTGGGACTTGAGCAACGGTATGAGCTAAACCAGGCACTGTTCACCGGCTGTGTTGTGCTTTCTTTACCTCATGCTTCATACCTATATTTGCTGTTCATCAGGTGAGTAATTTCTTCTGGATAAGAAAATGTCCTGCACTCTTTGTTACCCATGCATTATTTAGTCTGAGGTACCACATGAGTTTAGTGCATTCACAAAGTGCTCTAGAATCATTTTTGTTAGATATTCTTCACCAAGCCACCATGGAGAGCATTGAAACACAGACTCAGAGACAGTGGAGACTGCACAGTCACACAGCAATCTGTCATCCTAATAAACAGAGAATTCAAGCTGATTAAATCTATATTTTATGAGTTCCATTGATTCACATTGTTTTGGAGTTCATCAGAAAGCAGAATGTTATTGGTAAGTTGTTGTCATTATTCCTAGAGTGAGACCATCCTATGATTCGTCTGATTCTTGGAAAATATGAATAACCAAATTGACTCAAGAAGAGCAGTAAACCAAAATGGAGCAATAAATAAGGAATAAGTTCAAAATGCTGTCAAAGAATTACTTTTGACAGAGACTTTAGCCCAGATTATTATTCCAAGTAATTTTGTCAAAGTTTTAATGAAAATTCCTATTATATATAAACTGTTCTAAACAAAAGGAAGAAAACCATTGCAATTGATTTTTCAAGGCTAGCTTATTCCTTATATCAAAACCTGACAAAAATGGCATTAAAAAAAGCCACAAATCAATCTCACTCATGAATAGTGAGAAGTAATAATTCTCAATAAAACACTAGTAAATTGCATCTAGTAGTGTATTAAAAAATGATTCATCATGAACAAGTAGAGCTTGTTAAACAAATTAAAATGTTTTACTATACGCAATCTACTAATATAACAGATCAAATAAGAAAAAAATATAATATGACAATTCCTACAGATTTTGAAAAGCTAAAATTGAATATTCATCAGTGATTCCCCAGAATCAGAGATTCCTAAGAATAGAGGGAATTTTTCTTAATTTGATATGGAAAATCTAACTCAAAAAAAGAGACAATGCCATTTGTGAGGGTAAAATGAGAAAGACATTCTTATTAAAGTCAGGAACAAGGAAGGAGGGTTAATATCACCATTGATATTTAATATTGTTCTGGAAATTCTGACAAATGAAACTGGTAATAAAGAATGAATGCACTTATTGAAAAGGAGCATAAAAGGTATCATTATTTGCACATTACAGAAATGTCTACCAGGAACAAATTAGCAAGTTCAAAATATATATTAAATAAAATTGCATTTATAATAGAAAAATTCTTAGAAAATGTACAGCAAAAAGATTATATTTACAATAATAACAACAAAATATAAACTAGTTAGCAATAAATTTACAGGATAATTTGGATCTATTTGGGAAAAAACCTACAAAACTTCGCTGAGTGTCATAAAAGAAATGTGAATAAATGGAGTGGTATTAGTATATCCATATATTTGCTGATTCAATATTACAGAATTTCAATTTCTTTAAATTAACATATAAGTTTAATGTAATTACAAAAAACGTCCAGATTATAATTCTCATTTTATTTTGGAGGCAAGATTTGACAAAATGAATCTAAAATTTATCTGGAATGGAATAAAAGATGGATAAAAATCCTCAAAGAAATTTTGCAAAACAGAAAGTAATGGAGGGGAGCATTTATGTTGCACAATATTAAAATATTTTAATTTTACAATAATAAAATGGTTTTACATCAGTGCAAAAATTGACAAAAAGATCTCTGGAAGGAAATAGAGTCCAAAAATTGTATTTAAGACAGATGGCATTTCAAATCACTAGGGAAAGGAATTTTTTTTTTCTCAAAGGGGTTCTCAGAAAGTTGGTTAAGTATTTGAAAAAATACTGCAAAATAAGAGATAATTTGGTTAAAAATTGAGTGTACATATGACATTACATGACAGCAAGAGAGAGGTAAACATCTGTATTTGGGATAGAAAATAAGTTTTGTCTATTAAATCAGACTGGAAAAGACTGATGGCACTGACTATAAAAATTTAACAGCTGTGTATAAAAAAAAATTGTCAAAAGTAACTTTTTCAGAGCTCCATCCCAGGTCCACAGTAGCCTTAAAAATCTGTCAGAACCAGCTCAGTATGAACAGGTTTTGTCCTGAGACATTTGTCAAAAATTATCAGCAGTAATTGTTTAACATCACAACTTCCTGGAACAGCAATAACAGTTAGAGAAAACAATTTTAAAAACTTAAAACAATTTTAAAAACTGGAGGCAGAGATGTCCATAGAGGGCTCTGAAAAGCTCCAGTATATTCCTGGGAATCTAGCTGGTCACATACATGAGAAGGGCTGTGTGCATGCCCAAGAAAGACTTGAAAAGGTCCCAGTCTTTCACCTCTGGCTAATCTTGAGGTCCTGAACAAGCAGGAAGTAAAGGCTAAGGTAGAGCTGTCAACTGCCAGAGTGTTGAAGATGTGCCTCAACATGCACACAGAGCCCCTTGACAATGGCTGGGGGACTTAGTCTTTCAAGGCATTTGAGGAATCTTTGTCCAATCATTAGTTGACCACTAAGGTAACCAAGCTGAGACTTCAGTGGCTACACATAAAGAATACAGACTTTACAGAATTTGTTCATCAAAGTCACTAAACAAACAGCATCAACTACAAACAGCAGTGACAATAAACCTTGGGTGATGGAATCTGATTTGCAGAGTTGCCACATTATATTATTTAAAATGTTCATTTTCAACAAAAGTTTGAGACCTAAATGTAAGAGCTAAAACTATAAAACTCTTGAAAGAAAATATAGGTTCAAGTCTTCAAGAGCTTGGATTAAACAGTGGTCTCTTATATATGACACTAAAAGAACAAGCAACAAGAGAAAAACATAGATAATTTGGACTTCATCAAAATTAAAAACTTTTGAGTTTCAAAGGACACTATCAAGAAAGTGAAAAGACATCCCACAAGATGGGAGAGTGATGCTAATGTGTACAGGGCTTCTTTTTGGGGCAATGAAATATTCTGAAATTAGATAGTGATGATGGTTGTTTGATTACACTAAAAACCACTGAATTAAAAAAAAGATTATAGGGGAAATTTTTGGAATAAATTTCATTTCATTATAGTTGTTTCACCTAATCACCCAGTTTGTCTTTTCAATATTTCCACATTGATATTGTCTAAAACACAGTATAAAGAAAAAATATTCAAAAGGAATTTTCCAGCAGTTAGTACAATATATAGATAAACCTTAAGTCAACTCCTGATTAGTATATATGTACTGAGGTATCATAATCCAAGTGGCAAGTTATCCCTGAAAGGTTTATATTCAGTTTCAAAGCAGAAACACAAGAGAAGGAGATGGCTGGAACATTTGAAATGCTGAAATCAGAATCTCTTTTTTTAGGGACCAAATAGGGAGCAGTTGCTCTTGGATAGATGGAGACCTCTGTACCAGTATCATGTCAGTTCTAACAGAAGTGACTCCTTTCCTGTGAACTCACTTGGATTGTAAAACCCACTTGGTTTTAAAAGGATTGGGCAAAGCAGAAGGGAAAAAAGAAGAGGAATAGCCCTGGACCTCTGATCCCTACGTTTCATTAGTAGCCTGGTTAGGAGATAAGGGGAGTTAATAACAGAACTAATCTGGTATAAACTACAGTTATAATTGTATATTTGTAATTGCATTGTATTAGCTAACAATTTGTTAGTAAGTTTTATCAAGTTCATCCTATAGTGTACACTTGGCTCTTCTCAATTGTTTACTTTATCTTTATGAAATTCCCACTCACTTGACTTTTTTTCCACCAAACTAAACTGACTGGTATTTTTCAATTTCCTTTCTTTCTCTTCCCGATCACTAAATGTTCTTTTTTCTTGTCTACACTCTCTTTTTGAGTAACCTCATCCAATTTCACAGCTTTGAATACCAGTCTATATCTTGATGATTCTCAAATGTATATGTCCAGCCTATTCCTCCCATGATTGCCTCTTAAACAGTCACACTTAGTATTCAATAGGTATTTAACCTTTAACATGTCTAAAACAGAATTATTAATTCCTATTCCAACAAATCTACTTCCCCTCTCCTTCTCCATTTCAGTAAATGGCACCACCAGTCACCCAGTTTCTCAGATCAAAGATCTATGAGTAATCCTTTATTTCTCTGTTTTCTCACACTCACAATAGTAAATCCTATTGACTCTGCCTCCATTGTGACCCTCTTCTCCCCATCCGCACTGCTACAACTCTAACTCAGCTGCCACCTTCTGTTACCCTGATAGCTATAAAATATCAACTGGTACAACCTCTTTTGAAAATTGTTCAATAGAAGCATCTACTGAATATATCATACCCTATGACCCAACAGTTCAACTCCTATATATATACACAGCAGAAATGCACACATATATTCACCAAAGGACATGAACTAGAATCCCATTATTCATAATAGCCCCAAATTGGGAACTATCCGAATGTCCATCTACAGTAGAATGGATAAATTAATTCATGGTGTAATCACAAAAATGTATACTATACTGCAATGAAAATGAATAATGCACGACTACATGGAACGATATGCATAAATCCCATAAACATAAGGTCAAGCTAAAGAGAATTGACAGTAATAAGAATAAACAGTATGATTACACTCACATAGAGTGCAAAAACATGGAAAATTAAGCTATGCTTTTAGAAGTCAGGATATCCTTGAAAAGTATGTGTGTGTGGGAGTCAGTGACTGTAAGGGAGAAGAAAGAATTCTGGGGTACTGGTGATGTTGTGTTTCTTGATTTGGGTGTTAGTTACACGGGAATGTTTAGTTTATGAAAATTTATCAACTTGAATACTTGTGTGAATTTTTTGTATGTATATTATATTTCAATGAGAAATTTTAAAAAATTTCCCCCCAAATAATTCATAGACATAAATGTAAGAAATAAAACTATAAGACTTTTAGAAGAAAACAAAGGCATACATTTTCATGACCTTGGATTAGGCAATAGTTTTTTGACAGCAAAAGCACAGGCACACAAGAGAAAAACACAGATAAACTAGACTTCATCAAAACTTAAAAATTTGTGCTTTAAATGTCACAATATTAAAATAAGAAGACAATCTACAGAATGGGAGAAAATATTTACAAATCACACATCTGATCAAAGACATATCAAGAATATATAGAGGGCGGAGTCAAGATGGCGGCGTAGGCAGACTCTGAACTCACCTCCTCCCGTGGACACAGCCAATTTACAACTACTCGTGGAAAAATTACCCGTGAGACAGAACTGAAAACTGGATAAGAGGAACTCCTGCAACCACGGACAATCCTAACTGGGGTAGAAGAGGCAGAGACTCCCTTCTGGAGAGGAAAAACGCTGCCTTCACAAGCCGCCAGCTTCACGGCCGCCGGGAGCAGCTCACAGGTACGCAGCCTCCCTGGAGGCGCGGGGCCCTGAGCCGGGGAGCGCCCCCGCTGGGGGCATTTTGTGGACCCAGCACAATCGAGACCAGCGGCATAATATGTGACTTTGCCTGCTACTAAAGCATTGGGGAGCACCCCCAGAAAACCCGGTTCACAAAGAAACTAAAACTGGCTCTTAAAGGGCCCGCACACAAACTCACGCATTCCAGAAAGCATACTAAAATCACCAGAAAGAAAGGTGCACAGTGCTGGGGTGAAAAGAGACTCACCTAATAGGCCCTGAGTGCATCTTGGTGAGGGGTGAGACCTCTCCAGGGACTGGGACATTGGCGGCGGCCATTGTTGTGGCCTGGTGTGAGCGTGCTGACACAGACGCCATTGGAGTTCTCCCTGAGGCCTGCTAGCCCAGGGTCTGCTCCACCCGCTAGAGCACTGATTTAATCCAGCTCAGCCAGGGCAGGCAGCCCACCCTAGAGACTGGCCCCACCCAACAACAAGCCCTCAGGCAACTAGTGGGCCTGCATAGATTGGTGACTGGATTCTCTGTAGCCTGACAACTGAGCCGACTTGAGTGGGGCAGGGTGTGCACAAGGAGCGGGTGGAGAGTGTGGGGTGGTGGCGGAGTGTGTGGGGCTCCCGCCGTGGAGAGACTGGGTCCGCTTGGGGGTCAGGGCGCTCACACCGGGCAGGACTGTGTTGACTGTGTGTGTGGACCTGTGGGCAACAGGGCTTGTCAGCTGCAGAAGACTTGTGCTTCTCAAAGACCCACATAGGAGGTTTGCCCCACCTTCCAAAGCCTGAAACAATTGGGTGCTCCTGTGCCTGAGGCCAGCCCCACCCAGCTGCAATCCTCAGAGAGCTGACAAGAGACCTAATAGGCTAGAGGCTTACAGCAATTGTAAGGCCCTGAGCCTAACAACCTGCCACGCTGGGGGCCTACTCAGTTAAAAGAAATACTGCAACACAACTGTGGTATTAGAACTTACAGCCAACTGTGCTGGGGCTCCCCACACCTGATAAAGAGACTGAAGGGCCCACAACAACTACAAACAGCTGAGCATTACAACAGCTGGCCAGGAGCATAACTTGGCCTCCCTGGGCGCCTATAGGGAGAGCTAACAGGCCACAACAGAAGGACACACGTAGCCCACATAGGGGTCACCCCTGGAACATTGAGAACTGAGGAAAGGACACTGGAAACCTCCTAAGGCATCACTTACATAAGGTCACCTATCCAAGAGCAGGAGACGTAGCTGACCTACCTAATACGTAGACACAAGCACAGGGAAAGAGGCAAAATGAGGAGGCAAAAGAATACATTCCAAGTAAGGGAACAGGACAAAACCCCAGAAAAGGAACTAAGTGAAACAGAAATGAGCAACCTACCTGACAGAGAGTTCAAACTAAGAGTGTTAAGGATGCTCACTGATCTGGGGAGAAGAATAGATGAACTCAGTGAGAATGTCAACAAAGAAATGGAAGATATAAAAAAGAACCAATCAGAAATGAAGAATACAATACTGGAAATGAAAAATTCATTAGAGGGACTCAAAAGCAGAGTAGAGGATACAGAAGAACGGATCTGTGAGCTGGAAGAAAGACTAGAAGAAATTACCCAAGGTGAACAGGTAAAAGAGAAAAGAATTAAAAAGAGTGAGGACAGTCTAAGGGACCTCTGGGACAACATCAAGCGCACTAACATCCGTGTTATAGGTGTCCCGGAAGGAGAAGAGCGAGACAAGGGGGCAGAGAATCTATTTCAAGAAATAATAGATGAAAACTTCCCTAACCTAAGGAAGGAAACAGACATCCAGGTACAGGAAACACAGAGAGCCCCAAACAAGATAAACCCAAAGAGGCCCACACCAAGACACATCATAATCAAAATGTCCAGAATTAAAGATAAAGAGAGAATCCTAAAAGCCGCAAGAGAATGTCAAGTTACATACAAAGGAAACCCCATAAGGCTATCAGCTGACTTCTCAGCAGAAACCTTACAGGCTAGAAGAGAATGGCATGATATATTTAAAGTGCTAAAAGAAAAAAACTTACAGCCGAGAATACTCTACCCAGCAAGGTTATCATTCAAAATGGAAGGAGAGATCAAAATTTTCCCAGATAAGCAAAAATTAAAGGAGTTTGTCACCAAGAAACCAGTGCTACAAGAAATGTTAAAGGGACTGATTTAAGGGGAAAAGAGAAGACCACAAATAGGAAAAATTATCTATTTCCATGATTAGAATGTAATGGATACAAATGCACAAAAAAGAGGTTAGATATGATATCAAAAACATAAAAGGAGGGAGGAGGGGAGTTAAAGAGTACAGCTTTCAGACAGAGGTCAAACTAAAGTGACCATCAATTCTGTATAGAAGAAGTAAGGAACAGAGAAGGACTACTACAACACTGAGGGAAAAAAAAAAAAAAGTTAAAAAATGGCAGTAAGTACATACCTATCAATAGCTACTTTAAACGTCAATGGACTAAATGCTCCAATTAAAAGGCATAGGGTGGCTGACTGGATAAAAAAACAAGGCCCATATATATGCTGCATACAAGAGACACACTTCAGACCTAAAGACACTCACAAACTGAAAGTGAAGGGATGGAAAAAGATATTCCACGCAAATGGCAATGAAAAGAAAGCTGGGGTAGCAGTACTCATATCAGACAAAATAGACTTTAAAACAAAAACTGTAAAACGAGACAAAGAAGGGCATTACATAATGATCAAGGGAACAATCCAACAAGAGGATATAACACTTGTAAATATCTACGCACCCAATGTAGGTGCACCTAAATATATAAAGCAATTATTAACAGACATAAAAACAGAAATAGACAGTAACACAATAATAGTAGGGGACTTTAACACTCCACTTACACCAACGGGTAGATCATCCAAACAGAAGATCAACAAGGAAACATTGGCCTTAAACGACACACTAGAACAGATGGACCTAGTAGATATATACAGAGCATTCCATCCAAAAACCGAAGAATACACGTTCTTTTCAAAGGCACATGGAACATTCTCCAGGATTGATCACATATTAGGCCACAAAACGAGTCTCCATAAATTTAAGAAGATTGAAATAATACCAAGCATCTTTTCTGACCACAACGGTATGAAACTAGAAATCAACTATAGGAAGAAAATCAGAAAAGCCACAAATACATGGAGATTAAACAAAATGCTACTGAACAACGACTGGGTTAACGAAGAAATCAAAGAAGAAATCAAAAAATTACCTGGAGACAAATGAAAATGAAAATACGACATGCCAGAATTTATGGGATACAGGAAAAGCGGTTCTAAGAGGGAAGTTTATAGCGATACAGGCCTATCTCAACAAACAAGAAAAATCTCAAATAATCTAACAATGCACGTAAAGGAACTGGAAAAAGAAGAACAAACAAAGCCCAAAATCAGTAGAAGAAGGGAAATCATAAAAATCAGAGCAGAAATTAATGAAATAGAGACCAAAAAAACAATAGAAAAAATTAATAAAACCAAGAGCTGGTTCTTTGAAAAGATCAACAAAATTGACAAACCTTTAGCTAGACTCACCAAGAAAAAAAGAGAGAAGGCACGAATAAGTAAAATCAGAAATGAAAGAGGAGAGGTTACAACAGACACCTCAGAAATACAAAAGACTATAAGAGAATACTATGAAAAGCTATATGCCAACCAATTCGACAACCTGGAAGAAATGGATAAATTCTTAGAATCATACAACCTTCCAAAACTGGATCAAGAAGAAGTAGAGAATTTGAATAGACCAATCACCAGTAAGGAGATCGAAACAGTAATCAAAAACCTCCCCAAAAATAAAAGTCCAGGACCAGACGGCTTCCCTGGTGAATTCTACCAAACATTCAAAGAAGACTTAATACCTATCCTTCTCAAACTCTTCCAAAAATTGAGGAGGGGGAAGCTCCTAACTCATTCTACGAAGCTGACATTACCCTGATACCAAAACCAGACAAGGACAACACAAAAAAGAAAATTACAGGCCAATATCACTGATGAACATCGATGCGAAAATCCTCAACAAAATACTAGCAAATCGCATACAACAATACGTTAAAAAGATTATACACCATGATCAAGTGGGATTTATTCCAGGGATGCAGGGATGGTTTAACATTCGCAAATCAATCAACGTAATACACCACATTAATAAAATGAAGAACAAAAATCACATGATCATCTCAATAGACGCAGAGAAAGCATTTGACAAGATACAGCATCCATTTATGATAAAAACTCTGAATAAAATGGGTATAGAAGGAAACTACCTCAACATAATAAAGACCATATATGAGAAACCCACAGCTAATATCATCCTCAATGGTGAACAACTGAAAGCTATCCCTCTAAGAACAGGAACCAGACAAGGATGCCCACTGTCACCACTCCTATTTAACATAGTATTGGAAGTCCTAGCCAGAGCAATCAGGCAAGAGAAAGAAATAAAAGGGATCAAAATTGGAAAGGAAGAAGTGAAACTGTCACTATTTGCAGATGACATGATTTTATATATAGAAAACCCTAAAGAATCCACCAGAAAACTTTTAGAAGTAATAAACGAATATGGTAAAGTTGCAGGATACAAAATCAACATACAAAAATCAGTTGCATTTCTGTACACTAACAACGAAGTAGCAGAAAGAGAAATTAAGAATACCATCCCATTTACAATTGCAACAAAAAGAATAAAATACCTAGGAATAAACTTAACCAAAGAGGTGAAAGATCTGTACACCGAAAACTATAAAACATTTCTGAAAGAAATTGAAGAAGACACAAAGAAATAGAAAGATATTCCGTGCTCTTGGATTGGAAGAATTAACATAGTTAAGATGTCCATACTTCCTAAAGCCATCTATAGATTCAATGCAATCCCTATCAAAGTTCCAACAACATTTTTCACAGAAATAGAACAAAGAATCCTCAAATTTATATGGAACAACAAAAGACCCCGAATAGCTAAAGGAATCCTGAGAAAAAAGAACAAAGCTGGAGGTATCACACTCCCTGATTTCAAAATATACTACAAAGCTATAGTAACCAAAACAGCATGGTACTGGCACAAAAACAGACACACAGATCAATGGAATAGAATCAAAAGCCCAGAAATAAACCCACACATCTATGGACAGCTAATCTTTGACAAAAGAGCCAAGAACATACAATGGGGAAAAGAAAGTCTCTTCAACAAATGGTGTTGGGAAAACTGGATAGCCACATGCAAAAATGAAAGTAGACCCTTACCTTACACCATACACAAAAATTAACTCCAAATGGATTAAAGATTTGAATGTAAGACCTGAAACTATGAAACTTCTAGAAGAAAACATAGGCAGTACGCTCTTCGACATCGGTCTTAGCAACATCTTTTCAAACACCACATCTGACCGGGCAAGAGAAACAATAGAAAAAATAAACAAATGGGACTATATCAAACTAAAAATCTTCTGCACAGCAAAGGAAACCATCAACAAAATGAAAAGACAACCTAACAATTGGGAGAAGATATTTGCAAACCATACTTCTGATAAGGGCTTAATCTCCAAAATATATAAAGAACTCATGCATCTCAACAACAACAAAACTAACAACCCAATTAAAAAATGGGCAAAAGACCTGAACAGACATTTCTCCAAAGAAGATATACAGATGGCCAACAGACACATGAAAAGATGTTCAAAATCACTAACTATCGGGGAAATGCAAATCAAAACTACAATGAGATATCACCTCACGCCCGTCAGAATGGCTATAATTAACAAGACAGGAAACAACATGTGTTGGAGAGGATGTGGAGAGAAGGGAACTCTCATACACTGCTGGTGGGAGTGCAAACTGGTGCAGCCACTATGGAAAACAGTATGGAGATTCCTCAAAAAAGCAAGGATAGAACTACCATATGATCCAGCTATTCCACTGTTGGGTATTTATCCAAAGAACTTGAAAACACCAATTTGCAAAGGTACATGCACCCCTGTGGTCATTGCAGCATTATTCACAATAGCCAAGACTTGGAAGCAACCTAAGTGCCCATCAAGGGACGAATGGATAAAGAAGCTGTGGTATATATACACAATGGAATACTACTCAGCCATAAGAAACTATGAAATCCAGCCATTTGTGACAACGTGGATGGACATTGAGGGTATAATGCAAAGTGAAATAAGTCAGAGGGAGAAGGTCAAATACCGTATGATTTCCTTCATTAAGTAGTAGATAATAACAACAATAAACAAACACACAGAGACAGAGATTGGATTGGTGGTTACCAGAGGGGAAGGGGGGAGGGAGGAGGGTGAAAGGGATAATTCGGTACATATGTGTGGTGATGGGTTGTAATTAGTATTTTGGTGGTGAACATGATGTAATCTATGCAGAAATAGAAGTACAATGATGTACACCTGAAATTTTTACAAATGTTATAAACCAATGTTACTGCAATAAACAAAAAATTAAAAAAAAAAAAAAGAATATATAAATGATTTATACAACTCAACAGTAAAAATTAATAGACCATTTAAAAAATGGTCAAAGAATTTGAATAGATCTCTCTCAAAGAATATGTACAAGTGGCCAGTAAACACATGCTCAACATGATTCATTAGGGAAATGCAAATCAAAACCACAATGAGATACCACTTCACACCCACTAGTATGGTTACGAAGTAAAAAATATAATATTGTATAAAGATGAACAGTAACAAGTATTGGTGAGGACATGGATAAATTGGAACATTGCTGGTGAGAATGTAAAATGGTGCATTCACTTTGGAAAACAGTTTGGCAGTTCCTCAAAAAGTTGAACATAGAGTTACCATATGACCTAGCAATTCCACTCCTGAGTATATATGCAAAATCATTGAAAACATATGCCCAACCAGAAGGGAGGAAGGGAGGGAGGAGGGTGAAAGTGATGATTAGGCACATGTGTGTGGTGATGGATTGTAGTTAGTATTTGGGCGGTGAACATGATATAATCAATGCAGAAATAGAAATATAATGATGTATGCCTGAAATTTATACAATGATACAAACCAATGTTACTGCAATAAAAAAATAAATAAATAAAAATTAAAAAGTAGAATAAAAAAGAAAACATATGCCCATATAAAATCTTGTGCAAAAATGTTCATAGTAGCATTATTCATAATAACCAAAAATGCAAACAATTCAGATGTCCATTCAATGATGAATGAATAAACAAAATGTGGTATGTCCATACAATGAAATATTCTACAGCCATAAAAAGAAATGAAGTACTGATAGATGTAACAGGCCTTGAAAACATTATGCTAAGTGAAAGAAGCCAGACACAAAAGGACAAATATTATATGATTCCATTTATATGAAACATCCCAAATAGGAAAATATGGAGAGATAGAAAGTAGTTTAGTGGTTGCCAGGGGGTAGGAAGAAAAGAGTATGGAAAGTGACTCTTAATGGGTACAGAATTTTTTTTGGATGGTGATGAAATTAGACAGTGGTGATGGTTGTACAACTTTATGAATATACTAAAAAATTCTTAATTCTAGTATAAAAGGGTGAATTTTTTGGTGTATGAATTTTATCTCAACAAAGGTGTTACTTTAAAAATATCCTATGAGATACATTGCTTTGGGTGAATCAAACTAGCAATTAAAAAAAGAGATAATAGCTAGTGTTGACAAAGATGTGGTGAAACAGTCATTCTTACATGCTGCTTCTTGGAGTTCTGGAGAACATTTTTCCATAGGTATCAATAACCATAAAAATATTTATACCCTCTCACCTAGTATTTGTATATGATATTCTACATAAATGATCAAATGGTTAGACCCCCTCACCCCACATTTTGCATAAGTGTGTTCACTGAAAAATTGGAAATAACCTGTATGATGTTTTTGCTGGAAATTGGCAAAGTAATTTTGTGTATAGCTCTATACTAGAACTCCATGTGATCATTAAAATCATATTGTCAAAGAATATTTAATGTCTTAGTAAAATGCTTGTGATGTAGTGTTAAGTGAAAAAAAAAAAGCAGCATTGCAGAAGCTTCTGGTTCTTATTTGAGAGAGAGAGAGAAGGAAAGTGAAACTAATACAAATTATTTAAAGTAGACTTCTAGTCACTCCAGAATTGATCAATGCATCTCTTAAAATGTGAAAGTAAAAAATGGGCAAAATAAATTACTCTAGGCATAGTCAGTGTAACGCAATAAGGAAGGACTATTAGATGCTGTGTTTTATACTCGGTATTACACTTGCTGTATCTATATGTGATTTCTTTTTCCAACTTCATTCAATTTAGTTCAATTAAACAAATATTTACTGAGTACATTTGGCCCTCAGTAGCCAAGGGTTCCCGTATCTGCAGGTTCAACCAACCATGGATCGAAAGGTCTACAATGGTTGCGTGCTTACTGAACATGTACACATTTTCTTTTCTTGTCATTATTCCCTAAAAAATACAGTACAACAACTATTTACATAGCATTTACATTGTGTTAGGTATTATAAGTAATCTAGAGATGATTTAAAGTATACTGGATGGTGTGCATAGGTTATATGCAAATATTACGCCATTTTATATAAGGGACTTGAGCATCAGTGGATTTTGGTATCTGTGAGGGAGTCTTGGAACCAATCCCTCATGGATACCAAGGGATGACTGTACCTACTAAATGGAAGACCTTGCTTTAGGTGCCATAGCAGAAGTAAAGATGAATATGTAATTAAGATAGAGAGAAGCATTGACCACTGGGTCCAGGCTGAGTAAGAAAACAAATAGGAGAATAAAGATGAGGTGAGGGTAAAGATGAGACTGAAGGGCAGGTGCAGTTGTTGTGAGAGAGAGATGACTGTTGCTTCAATCCTTTGGAACATTTCTGAGGGTTAATGAGAGTCATTATGGCCTGCCCATTTCCAAAATAGAAAAATGACTGATGGAGCAGAGGGGGTGAAGGCACTTTCAGAGCCTTGCACTTGGATGCTGAAGTCCTGGGAGTGAAAACAGGAGATGAACTAGGAAGGAAGGCTGCACACCTACTGTTGACATCTATGCACCCGACATGTAGTAGGTATTTAATCAATACCTGATGAACGAATGAATGATTTGCAAGTGTAGAAAATGATAGATAAAATTGGGGAGGAATTATAAGTAGATCACATGGACCCTCTAGAGGGAGGTTTGTGAGGGACAGTGGGAGTCCAAAGGGTCTGGAAGTGGCAATGGGGAGCTAAGTGCATCCCAACACCTGTCCTCAGCCTATTGGCCTGAAGAAGGAGGAGAAACAGCTTTTCCCACTGGAAAGGTTTGTTCTGGAACTGGTGCAGTCAGGGGCCAGTTAAGGTGAGGAAGTTGGGAAGAATTGTAGAGGAAAAACTGAAGACAGAGGGCTGTCATGGGGCTCCCAAGAAGGACCCTGTTCCAGCATGATCTAGAGTAAAGATGGAGGTGAAGGACTACATAGAAGGGCAGTGAGAGGATGGGGAGAGATGGAGGGAATGAACTGGGAAAACTAGCATGAAAGAAACAGAAAGCTGGGAGCTAAGCCTGGAAGCAGGGAGATGGTCAAACAAGAGAAACTGAAATCAATTCTCACTTCTCTTGATCCACCTCCTGAGAACTTGTTTGGTTGGATGAGACCTGTAGCATCTGGATTGGGAATGGAATGGGATGGCCAATCATGATACTTTTTTTTCTAAGAAGTTAGGCTTGTGCTTTGGAGCAATAACTATTATAAAAGTATAGCTTACTTCTTGACCCCCTTCACTCATTTGGCCCTCCTCTAATCCTTCACCCCTCTGACAACCACCAATCTGTTTTCTGTATCTATGAGTTTTGTTTTGTTTTTCAGATTCCACATATAAGTGAAACCATACAGTGTTTGTCTTTCTCTGACTTATTTCACTTAGCATAGTACCCTCAAAGTCCATTCAAGTTGTCACAAATGGCAAGATTTCATTTTTTATGGCTGAGTAGTTTTCCACTGTATATATGTATCACATCTTCTTTATCTATTCATCTATCAATGGACACTTCAGTTGTTTCCATATGGTGACTATAGTAAGTAATATTGTATTGCATATTTGAAAGTTGGGAAGAGAGTAAGTCTTAAAAGTTCTCATCACAAGAGAAAAATAATTGTAACTTTGTAAGGTGACGCATGGTAACTAGACTCAGAGTGGTGATCATTTTGCAACGTATATAAATATCGAGTCATTATATTGTACCCCTGAAACTAATATAATGTTAAATGTCAATTATATCTCAACTTTTAAAAAAAAAGTATGGCTTACACTTGCAAAACATTAACTCAGGGCTGGGCACAGTTCTAACGTGTCATGTATATTAATTGATTTAATCTTCTCAACAACTCCATTGAGGTAGAGACTATTAACAGCCTCACTTTACAGAGGAGATAACACAGATACGTTAAGAAACTTGCCCAAGATTCCACAGCTGGCAAGTGGAGGAGTTGCGAATCTTACTCAGGCAGTCTTGTGCTAGAATCTGTGCCCTTATTTCTCTGCTATTCTGCCTCTCCAAGTGGTATGTGGAAGTATTATTATCCTATGACAATCTCTCATATATTAGCAAATCAATGGGCTGGCTCCTACAATAATACACAATGGTATTTAATAAACAGGCCATCTGGGATATGATCTTTGGATGATCAGATCCGTTGGGAACCCGTATGCTCTATGTATGCCCTTGTTAAGGATACACAGTGAATGCAGCAGCATATCATAGCCCTGAGAAATTCTGCATTAAGGAGCTCCCTTTAGCTTTGCTTCCCCTGACATTTCCTAAATTAATTTTTCTATAGATCCCTTTTTTATGTAGTGTGTATAAATGTGTGTCAGAACTGCTGTTTCATGAAAAACACTTTGGGGATTTGCAGATATGGAACCTACTTGAGCACCAGGGAGCAGGCAGTCTCTAAAGATATCACTAAGTACCTGCAGTGAAATTCCTGAAACTGTTACGGGGTTTATTTATATGTCATAGGCAAAATTTGAACTGATTTACCTAGTCAGTGTTTCTGCCAATATTAGCTTAGAATCAGAAAATTCCAGGGTAATGAATGAATGTTGGAGGCAAGTACCATGTCAATAGCAAGAAATGACAGCTAAAGGCAAAACTGAAGGCATAAAAAATGAGGAAATGAAAATACAAAAACTTGAAAACTTCCTGGATAAAGCACATGAAATGCAAAGTGAGGCCCTGTTGATGTGTTGGAAGAAGGCAATGAGCATAGCTCAATGCTCTGTAAGAAATGAATAGGCATCTGCAGTGGGTTGAGCAGTGAAAGAGGACCCAGCAAAGAGCTTGGGACAGAGTGGACCAGGACAGGCAGGCATAAAGAACTCTTAAGAATGGAAATATCTAACATCCAATTATATTTGGCGTGCTTTCTGTAATGTAAAACCCCTCTGTGGACTCAAACATTCAGTAAAGCCTAAGACACACACTACAGCCTGTGGGATTACATTTTGGGGGGAATTAAAAGGGCAGGAGTCTGGACGACTTGGAGAAAATTTAAGGGAAGATAGACCCAAACGAGATCAAGAACCCAGTGGAAGAAGAAGGTTGGCACCAAGAATGGATGAACATGAGAATTTGCAGACCCTGTAATTTCACAGAAATCTCAGGGCATTCGTCTTCCACAGAACATGGGATATGGGGCTTAAGTTAATTTTACAGAGATCTGAAAGGATGAGGAGGCCTTGGCTCCATCTGATTTGTTCTCCTTGATCTTTTTCAGATTAGTTTTTGACTGTGGTAATCATTACTGCTGGTGAGCTGACGGGCAGTGAGCGATAGGGAGGATATATAAGATGAAGTAGGGGAAGTAATCACAGGCCACATCTTGTAAGATCTTCTTGTCCATGATAAAGCACTTGGCATTTTTCCCCTAAGTACAAGAGGAAGCCATTAGAGAGTTTTTAGCATAGGAGAGACAGGACTTGTGTTACATTTTAAGAGGATCACTCAGGCTGCCTTGTGGAGGTGTCCAGGAATCAGGAAGATTAGTTAGGAGGCTACTGTAGTCAACCAGGTGAGAAGAGATGGGGACTTGGAGTAAGGTGCTGGCAGAGAAAGTGGTCTGATTCAGGGTATATTTTGGATTTAGAGTCAATGGGATCCACTGATGGATTAGAAATTGTGGCTAAGAGAAAGAGGAGATGATGCCTAGATTTTTGACTTGAGCAAATGGGTAGATAGAGGCTACATGTACTATGAATGGAAAACCAGGAGAAAAGAAGGCATGGTTAAGAGAAATGAGTTTCATTCCTGGTAAGATGGTAGGCTATTTTTCAAATCTGGGTGTGACCTAAGGGCTTGGGAATGGAGTGGAGACCAAAAGAACCATAAAAGAATGGATTAGAGAGACCTCCTCAAGGGAAAGAGTGGAAGAACCTAGAGGATGAGGGATATGAAAACCACGCAGAGAAGTCACATTTACCTGACCATGGTGACTGTGTGGGCCAAACTATTTCGCCTGAGGAAGGGTCTTGGCTTAGAGAGGTTAAAGGATTTGTCTAAGGCCACCTAGTCAGGGGCAGACTTGTCATTGGAACACAAGAGTCCTGACTCCTGCTGATAGGCAGCAAGAGTTGATATCTACTGAAGGCTCACTGGTGCTGGGCACTAGGCTTCATAGGCTTTATCTAATTCAATACTTGTTAAAAACTCTAGGCCTTGAGAATATTATCATCTTACTTTTTAGATAAGGAAATTGAGTCTTAGAGAGTTAAGCAACTTGTTCCTTATGCAAACACATGTAATAAGTGAAATTTCTAGGTAAATAGTCAAATACTATCAGACCTTAGATGTGTCCAACTCTCTCATATTACAGGGCAGGAATCCAGCACCCAAGAGGTAAAGAAACTTGCCTATGGGTCCTTAATGGTGGAGCTAAGATTTGAACCTAGGTCTCGTGACTCTTTGCTCAATGTTTAAAATAATTGGATTTCTAAATATAATTTTTTCAAATAATTGTTTAAAAGGTCATGTTGGAGAGAATCAAACATATTATTAAAACCAATATAGATTGTATTTCTTAATTTTCCTCAGTTTACTGTATTTTATACCATCAGAGGAAGAGATATTAATAGTCTTTATAATATCGTAGTGCTTACTACCTTATACCCTGTTCTAGTCTATGTGTTGAAAAATTGATTTTGCTATGATTCTTTCCTGTGTCTAATCAGGTCAATAAATTAAACTTATAGGTCTGTTATTCTAGGTCATTCTGTTTCCCCTGCAAAGAGCTTTAGCCATTGCCTCTTTCCATACATTACTCTCAATCTTTCGTTTGCCTATTGGGAGTCGAACATCTGCAGCTCTTTGCTGCACACTGATGACTTCCTTCCACAACCCTGGCTGCTATTATTGCCTTTGTTGTTTCCAAGGACAAAGTGCCATGATAACTATTTCCTTTTATTCCACGGAAAGAGATGCTGCTTCTGATCGCTGATTGACAAAAGATGATATTTGGGAATACCGAAATATCCTGATTGGATTCCTAATCCTGGGCCCCATTCCCAGTTTGGAGAACTGTATTAAATGTGCCAGAAAATCACATTCTTCCAATGATTTACTCCAGAGTTATCTAGGATAAAGATAAGGTTTCCAGACCATGCACATCCGGGATGAAACATTATTATTTAGAAAATGTGTTTGGTTCTTTAAAAGAAATAAATTAGGAATGATTTGAGTACAAATCCTGCTACTGTAATTTCCTATTTAAAGTAAGCAGATTAGCTCTTTTTCTCAAATATACGACTCAGTTTCAGCCCTGCTCTAATCATAAGAAATGGGGAAAAGAAGTATCTACCTTTAAAATGTGTGCCAATCATATGCTTAGCCACTCGATAAGCTGTTTCCAGATACTGTTACTTCAACTTTAAGCTGTTATTAGCACCAGTGATTAATTAATGGATTATTTACTAAAGTGAGTTTCCTTTCTTCTCTCCTTCTGAAAAAGACACAGGAGACAAGAAAAACCAGACATGTGTATTCCATTTGAAATCCATGATTAAAAAGCTTAAAAATTCAAACCAACGTAAAAAACTGTTTTATTTTAATACTCTGGAAGGTTTCAGTGAACTCCATTATTTTCACTCACTATTTGCTTGAATAATTTAGGCAAGAAAGCTAAATTATACATAAAGTGTACAGTTAGAAGAAAAAGTTCATGCACAGCCCTAGGCTATAGCCTCCTCTAATGATGTCTGAAGTCAGTGAAACGAACTCGTTAGACTGAGAGTAATTTCTCAGGGTTTAATTTTTTTTCTTAAAGCAATAACATTCTTATAAAAGTCTGACAAATAATACGCTAAAAGAAAAGCCACAAAAGAGAGTCTCCTGGTTAAGGCCTTAGCCCCTGTAAACTTGCATTTAATTTCAATAAAAGTTGGCTTTCCACATACCACAATACATGATTATTGGCAGCCTTGAGTGATCTGATTCAACAAGGAAAATACAAATCTTGATTGAATAGAGTTGCTATTTGGCCTCATTAGAATTGTGAAGTTATGGAGTTAAAAGGAGATGCTTCGGGCTTAGAGACAAAATCGAAATCTACTGTGGGAAGGGGATCGGCACCTACTCAGTGTTCCATCATTTGAGCAAGTAGTTGCCACTTGCCAGGGTATTGTACTTCAGGAGCAACTCATATCATTAAACATTTAAAGATTCACTAAAATGTTCACGTTCCCTTTAAGTGTAACAGCAGAGAATCCGACTGCTGTCAGATGACAGGAATATCAAAATGGTACTGTAGTCACCTTTGATTTCTGAGCTGCCTGTGTTCTTTTCTTAAAGTTACACAATTGGAAAATTTGAAGAATCCAGTTTAGCCCCTTCATTTTACAGATGAGGACCCTGAGACCCAGAGAGGGGAGGTGGTGAGCTCAAGGCTGTGCAGTGAACAGATTTGTTCATTCATTCCCACATGTTTGTACATTTAGAGACAAAGAAGGGAATTCCAAGTAGAGAGACCAGCCACATGGAAAGGTAAAAAGGTGGGAACCAGAATGATGCCTTGGGGAACAAGAGGTGCCCATTATCGTCTGGTCACCTCTCTCCCAACCCCCACTTCTAAAGGAACCTGCCCCATGGCAGTATAAGCTGGCAGGTAAGAGCACAGAGAGTCTGGAGCCAGACTCGTAATGGCCGTAAGATCCTAGGCAAGTCACTTACCTCTCTCTGATTTATTTTCCTCAACAGTAAAATGATAGTGCTAATAATAGAACCTACTTCTTGGGGTTGTTTTGAAAGGATATTAATGCATATAAAGTGTACAGACAACATCTAGCACTTAGTTATATAAATATTAGTTGTTACCATTGATATTAATAGAACATAAACTCATCCATATGAATTAGGTTTCCTGGCTATAGTTGATCAGATAAGGGGTGGTGGGCAGTTGATCCAGGTGGAGCATCTGTCAAGCAGCCAAAGTCCTATAACTTACGTGGCCTGCATTTGAAGGGATAAATTGGGCCATCAAGTAGGGCCATTACATAATTGAGAAACGGGCAACCAAAGATTTGGGCCAGTTAACCAAGAGTCTGAGAGGAAATAAGATTGTGAAGACTCAGGGATAGGGCAGGCATTATGGTCCCAAGTGAAAAATGAAGTTAGGAAGTTTTGAGGAAGCCAATTGGTTGGAGAGAAGAATGGGGCATACACACACACACACACACACACACACACACACACACACACGCATACAGAATCTCAGTTCCTGAAAACTTCATATGTCTAGTCCAATTCCATGGGTAAACAATTTTCACTAAACCCTCTTTTCTTAGAGGTAACTGGAGTGAGTTTCAGGTCCTTGAAATCGGAAGAAACTACTGCTTATAGACAGTCCTGTGAGGCAGATACATGACACTGGGATATAGACAGAGGCCAACTGCAAAAGGCTGGGTATGTCAAATTGAGTTTAAAGGATCTCTTGAAAGCCACTGGAAGTTACTGAGGATTGAAACAGGTGAGTCATGTCTGATCAAATTTGTCGTCAGTTCTGTAAGATCATCCATGCCACAAGGCCAAAGGTAAATTTGAGGGACAAAAAGACTAGAGGAGGGAGGCTAGTTAAGAGGCTTTGTGTATAATGTAGACCAGAACTGATCAGGATCTAAACTAAGGTAATAGTGGTAGAAATGGAAAGAAAAATACAGATAAGCATGATATTAAAAACCTGGTGACTTGTTGTAGGGCACAAGGAAGCTGCTGGAGTCCAGGCAAAATCTCTGACTTGAGTGTTTAGATAGATAAACTCAGAAACACAGTTTTGGGAGTAGAAGTTCAGAGGCTCCCCTTTGCATGTGCTAAGTTTGAGGTATCTGTGGGAAATCCAAGTGAAGATGTTCTGTTGCAATTGGATATGTGGTTATGGAGCTCAACAAAAACCTGGGATGATAGCTTTAGGAGTGTACAGGATAATAATGGTAGCTGAGACTAGGGGTTTGATTGGTGTCTTTCAAGGTGAGTATAGATAATGAGAAGAGACGATCAAGGTTATAGTCTGGGGAATACCAATATGTAAGGGGTGAGTGATCAGAGGGGCTTCTGCAAGAGTCCAAGAAAGAATGGATGGAGAGATGGAAGAGACTCAGGAGAGAGTGGGAGAGTGAGCCTTAGTAACCAAGAGGGGAGGAAATTTCAAGGTGATGAGAATGATCAGTAATGTCAAGTGCAGAAGAAAGTTCATATAAGCTAAGGGCACAAAAACATCCATTGAATGTAGCAGCCTGGAGGTTATTTGAGATCTAAGCTAAAGGAGTGAGAACAAAATAAGGATGACAATGGGTTGAAATATGAAGAGGAGGGAAAATAAAGGAAGGAAGCAGGTGTACTCCAGCTGCAAAAGAAAGATGAAGAGAATGTGGGCTCAAATACGGATTACTTGTTTAGTACAATAGACTTGACACGTTGATGAACTGAGTCAGAAAAGAGAAGTTAGTGATACAGGAAGGAGGCTGATAGAGTAGGGTGCCTTCTGAAGAGACAGAGAATACAAGATCTAGGGTACAGGTGGAAGGATAAGCCTTGCACAGGGTGAGAGACAATGCTTCCATGGAAACAAGAGGGAAGAAGGAAAGGATGGAGGCCAATAAAGATAAGCTTGTGGTTGAAGATTCAGCAAGTTGAAAGAGCTTTGTGTTTGAGGGAGTTGTTTTTCTCAAGGAAGTAGGAAGCAAGAACATTTTCTTAAAAAAAAGCCGGGTGGGGGGGAGGTATGGTGCAAGGAGTTTGAAGAAAAAAAGGAATGTTAAACAAAACAAAACACTACAAGTAACAAGAGAGGGGCTGAACAGGAACTCATAGAATTGTAGGGCCATTGAAGAGCCCAAGTGAGTTTGAAGATCACTGGTGTATGGTAGCACCAATCCATGTGATGGTTTGATTTTCTCCAGCAGTAGTCCACATCCCAGATGTAGGAGGAGAGAAACCAAAAGACTGCAGGATACAGGACAGGTTTGTTGGAAAAACAAGAAGACAAGAAAGCCCAGAGTGATGGTAAAATAAAGATGGACTGATCTAGGCTTCAAGAGGACAGAAGTGAGTCAAGAGGGAGGTGTCAGCTTGGGAGGAAAGAGAGAGGGGTTTGGGTTGGAAGCTTTGGGGTAGGTAGTTAAAAAGCAGGAATCATGAGAAGAAAAGAGTGGTGACAAACAGGACAGGAGTTTGTTGTCAGCGTGTGGGATACCGGAGTTTAAGATTTCAGAAATAATGCAGTTAATTGTTGCCCCAACCTAGACCAAAGGCAGGTCCTCCAATTCAGTCATAGATTTTCTTTTCTTGGAATGCATCTGGCTTCTCTGAAAAGTCCATGAGCCATAACTAGAAGGCCAAACTTGTCATAGCCTGGCACAAACGTTTGCCAGGGTGATTTATCCTCTTTTGTCACTGGAGTTCCAACTGAGGCTGGAAAAGATTGAGAAAGTTTAATCACACTGTAATTCAGAGTCCATTGCAAGGCATTAATAACTTGCTGTGATATTAACAGTTTTACATCTTACACTGGCATCATTTTGTCACATTAGTTTAATATTGCCATCATGTAGTTTAGTATTAATGCGATACAAAAGTAAAATTACATGTGTACCTTTCATATTGTTATATTGAAGTCTAGTACATATATGACACTAATACTATTCAAATTCCATAAAATATACAGTTCCTAATACAAAGACATTTTAATGTTGTGTTAGAATAAGAATGCAGATCATTACACCTCCAGAACCACGCAGCAGAGGAGGAAGAACTAAAGGGCTTACCGTTTGTGAGCCCTGGGGAAAGCAATCAGAGGATGGTTCCTATGCATGACAACCCAAACTTTACCTTCCCTGGCCATCAGGGCAGTGCTCATCGCCCAGTTGGTTTGAACAAGAGTCAGAGAACTTTTTCTCTAAGGGGTCAGTTAGTAAATATTTTTGACTTCATGCCAGACGGTGGCAACTACTCAAGTCTGCTGTGGTGGTGCAAAAGCAACCCCAGGCAATATGTAAATGAATGAGTGTGCCTGTGTTTTGATAAAACTTTATTTACAGATACTAAATTTGAATTTTGTATACTTTTCACGTGTCATGAGATAATATTCCTCTTTTGATTTTCATTTCAACCATTTAAAAATGCAAAAACTACTCTTAGCTTGGGAGCCATACAAAAGTAGGTGGAGGATCAGATCTGACCCTCAGGCCATAGTTGGCTGACCCCTGTGTTGGAAGATCATGAATCTGCAGGGGCACTAATCCAGGATTTCCTGGTAAGCCTGAATGTATTCAAGCTCTCTTGCAGAGCTTAGATATGCTAATATGTACATTCCCAAACTGACTGAGCGGGAGTAGACATATTTTTTCATTTCCATATTTTCCATTTCCCCTCCTCCCACCCACAGAGCTGGCTTTGGTTGACTCTTACAGTGGCATGTGCTCTGAATGCCTGGCCAGATCATTGAAGGTGGCGTGCCATGATCTTGTTTGTCAAAAATAAAAGGACCTAATTCCTTAGTTTAGACCAAGCCTTTGGATGCCCTTCCCTTTCTATTTAGTAGCAAAATATTTCCCAAGCAGAAGGCCACAATTATGCAAGTAAATGCAACACATTGTTTTTGAGCTAATATATATAATTTTTAAAATTTTACTTACTTTTAATTAGATGTCATGTCAGGTAGCAGGCTTCAAATCAAATTCAAGACCATTTGAATCCATTTTGAAGTAACATTGTAAAATTGATCTTACTTGTCCTCTATCAGGGAACTAAACTTCTCCCCTTACCTTCTTATTTTTTGACTTAGACCCAGTAGAGAAGGACAGAGATAATCCTAATAGATTTTCGAATAACCAGAAGGACCTAGATAAGGCTCAGACATACTTCAGAAGGAAATGTGGACTTAGATTACCTGGAGCATTTCATCAACAGAGAAGGAGGGAAACTGAGACTCATGGATGGTGAAGGATGAGGAACCATGTAGGGGCATGAAGGGACAAGGGAGGGAGGAAAAGTAATGGGGATTACATCTTTTTTCTTCGTGTTGCTACCTCTAGTCCAGCCATCACAGACCTGGCCCTCTATTCTTCCAGTGATGAGGCAGAGGAGGCAGAGGAGATGCCAGAAGTACCATTGTGTGACGGCAGCTGTAGCAACACGGGAAGCTCATCACAGGAGCAACGTGATTACAGACTGATGTTCTGCTTCCAGAGGTGGATCTAGGATCATGTTCTTTTCTCGCTTAGGCCTTGATCCAGAGACAAGGATTTATTGCCGTATCATATCCCCTGCACATGCAATAGGAAGAAAGAGTAAGATCCCTGTCAAAAGAGGAGAATTAAGGTTTAGAGTTTCTGATTGTTTCCAAGGAGGGCGGATGGAAAGCTCCTAACACCCTGCAGGGGCCCAGGGCACTGAATCCTTCTTGTCCATTCCAGGGAAAGAATCTATTTCTGATAGCAGGTTTCGGTAGGTGAAACAGTAGACTAGGCGCCATATCTGGTTGACCCACACTGTCTTAGAGACGGGCATTAGGGTCATTCTCCATGGAGCCAGTTGGGTGTAGTCTTGACTCTCGCCGAGGGTGGCCAAGCTTGAGAGGGGAGGTTGCCCAGTTACAAAGAATATACTCATCCTTTGAAAACATACATCTAAAAGAATAGGCTGACCATAGGACCCTGCTTGCCTGGGACAATCCCAGACACTTATAATCTGACTAATTACTAATAGTGCCCCTTCCTTTTAACTACCAGATTGGATAATGAATTGTATCATCACCCTAAATAAAAGTTACTACATTCCAAGTCTAGCTTTCTGTGTCATAATCTTATATCGAAAGCTTATGATCCTCAGCTACTTTAGGAGACAGTCTATTTGAAAGTGGAATTTGATAGCCAGCTAGCCAGTGTGAGGAGGGCCATACTCTCTGAAGAACAAAGTTGAGTGAAGCATATGGAAAGGTAAATAAACTCTGTTGCGGTTGGGGGACAGGAAAGACTTCACAAAGAAAATATTTTGAGCAAAGGGGGAAGGGTGTTGCAGGAAGAGGGGACAGTGGAGCAAAGGATCAGAGGTGAGGAGTAGCATCGGAACCTTTGGAGAATTGAAAGGCAATGAGAATGGCTGAAGTGCGGGGAGCAAGCTGCGCGGAGCAGCCATAAGAAAAGAGACTGACTGGAGGGAGAGGCGGGTTCGGGATCACACAGGGCCCTTGGCACTTTGCTGGGGAGTTTCAACTTTATCTTGGAGATCATTGGAACGCATACCTGGCTGAAAAACTTGGGAAGAGTTTTAAATGCAGATTTATTCCAAGCCAAACATGCACAAATTTTTTTTTATGTAATTAAGGAAATGTAAATATGGACTGAGTATTGATTATGTTAAGGAACCATCATTACATTTGTAGTTTTGCAAAAAAAAAATTAAAAAGTCCTAAATTTTTCTTTTCTGATATGTATACTTAACTACATAGGGATCAAATGATATAATGTCTGGGATTTACCTTGAAATACTCCAGCAAAAAAACAAACAAGAGGCAGAGAGTGGGAGTCCTGAAAAACAAATGGGAATGGGTATAGGGAAATGTTGATGGTTGTTGAAGATGAGGGACAGGGATAGGCATAAGGGAACTGATTTCTTGTATTTTCCACCTTTGGGTATGTTCAGAAATTTTCATAACAAGAAGTTAAAAAAATGAAATGCATATTCCCTGGGTCTCACCCCAGATATACTGAATCAGGATCTCTGGGTAACAGGATCAGCTGTAGACACTGGATTGAGGGGTGGTGGGAGACAGGCAGGAGGCAAGGGGACCATCTGGAAAGCCCAAGCAATTGTCCAGGAGAGAGACAATGGAGTGAATCTCAGCAGTGGAGGCGGAGAGAGGAGGATGGACAGGAGGTGTATGTTGCAGTTACTAGACAGGACCTAGTGTCTGATTAGATAGAGAAGGTGAAGTTGAAGGTGACTCTTGAGAGACTGAATGAATGACTGTGTGAATGGGAAATATAGAAGGAGCAGATACGAATAAGGAAAACTAGAGGATTCACAGTTTTGATTGCTCCAAGTATTAAAAATATTTGTCTCCTCTGTTAATATCGTTTCAATATTTTTGACACATTTCTTATTATTTAAAATCACCTCAAGACTTGAATTCTATGCAAATGATACAGTTTATCTGCTCCATCTTCCAGAAATATGTCTTTATTCAGAGTTTCCAGCAGGCCTGCCTTTGAATTACTCTGACCTGGTTCACTACTGACAAAGCACATACCCTGTACCTTCCAGCATCTCCGGGTCTTTTGTGTTTTTCCTCTCTGCCTTTCTCCACTACGCGACCATGTCTTGTCATTAGAAAATAAGGAACAGGCCAAGTTTTTTTGGTACACAAAGTACAGTGTCCCTTCTTCCCTTTATTCCTCCCAAGAGTGTGGAGTATTGTGTAAACACACCCAGAGGCACTGAGACCCCGAGATCAGCCGCATCTGTGCTCTCAGCATTTTTGTCTCTTTTCCAGTCATTTCTTTTTTTCAGTTATAAGAACCTGAGCCTGAGACATGACATCTTTTAGGAAATCCCGTTAAACCCCAAGCTTTCAAACAACTAGGTTTAGATTTGCCCAAGGGACATGAGGAAGTGGCCTGCGAGCTCCTTCTGTATTGGGAACCTCTCTGGGGGCCCAGGTCTTTCCTGTAATCTCCACGGGCTCTTTGCAGAAAGCCATATTTCTTCCAAGTCTCTCTTTTCATCCCTGTCTGAACCTGCCTTCATCTTCCTAATGGCTAATTAAAAAATTACAACCAAGATCATTAAATAGTAAACCCCTTCCCTGCTGTTCTCTGCTTAATTTCTGAGGCCCCAAGCAAAATGTCTTGAAAAGAATTAGATTGAGCCACCTTTCTGTTTGCAAACAGCATGATAAACAGCATTCTAGCACGGAGAGGCCTTTATTCTAATGGGTAATCCTTCAAGGCAGGGTATGCTTAGGCATTATTTATATCTTATTCCAGAAAGATAAGTTTAGGGGGTAACATTCTCTCGAACATTATGACTTTTCACTTGCGCATGTTAAAGAATTTTGGGGTGTGTGTGTGTGTTTCCTCTTCCCTTGGTGCCTGCTGATTCCATTGTACACTGAAGCAGCTATGAGTTTTAAAACTTACAATTATTTTTTTCATTTAAGTTAGGAGTCTGAGCTTGATGAAATCTCATCCCAATTCATGATGTGCTCACTTAAGCTGCGGCTTGATTCCATTTACAAAGAGAGATCTTGGAAGCAGTGTCTAAATAATAATCAGCATAGTGCTCTGCTTGCATTTGTTTGTATATTATCTTAACACTTTGTGACGTATTTTAATAGGACAAGAGTTTAAAAGCTGGAATCAGACATAGCTGGTTCGGTCTATTTTAGATTGTTCTTCATCAATTGTTTTTTCTTGTGATTATACAGTTTTACTTTATCATCCCTTTGATAACAATTTCTGCATGAAAATTGACTTTGTATTTCATTTTTCCCGTCTGTTATCTTAGCGGCATTCATACGCAAACACCCTTTGTGCTGCGCTGGTAATATAACTGATCAGGCAAAGCTGTGCCATAAGAAATCAAAGCCACAATAATGTCTTTGGGTTTTGCATTTTAAATACTGCGTTCATTGTTGCACTGAGGTTTCTGATCCCTTTCCAGACATTACAGAGATTACCTTTGGTAATGCCTATTTCATTGTACTTTGATATAAAATAATGTGTGTCATAAATCATCCAAGTGACTGTCATTAAACAGAAAAGCACCTACTTAGGATATGTAACAATTTGCTTTTCTAATTTGAAGAAGATTGAGGCATTTTAATTAAAGAAGGTCTTTGTAAATGAGCCTGGAATTCAGTATAAAATTGTATTCTTTATGGAATTGTAGATTAGAAATAATAAAATCCTTATTCATTAATTTTACATTATTTTTTGCAAGCGCTAAATAAAAACACTCTTAGAAGTGTTTCCTAAATACAGCCCTACACTTTTGTCACCATTAATCTGAGAAAAAGTTCTGTTTACTTATTTCAGAAAAAGGCACAAGAGAATCAATTGTTATTATGGGTTAATTTGCAATTATAAATTTGAGAAATTTTTAAATTAAAGCTGGGAACATCATTGTCCAAAAAGTTGAGAAAAGACAAAGAAGGGACATAAAGCGCCAAAGGGTGAGGGGAGAGCTATTTTAAATTATTGGTGTGCTTCACAGTCTCAAGATTGCTTCCATTTGGAGGAGGACGGAGGTCTGGAGCCTTCTCAGCGAAGAACAATTTAAAATTATTGGAGCCCTCCTCTTTAAAGGTGATCGGGCTTCTGCACACGGACACTGAAGCGAGATTTAAAATTATGAGAGCCCTTCACGTTGTTTTAAACATTGATTTTTTATAAAATGGATTTCCACATTTTATTTCTTCAGTGACTAGGTAATTACGGCGGCCTAGAAACTGAGATACTCCATTCTGAAACTAGTATTTTCTCTTTGGCTTCTTCCCTTTTCTTTCCTTCTGCCTTTTTTTTCCCCCTTAATAAGTTTTCTAGTTTCCCTTGCTGCTGGGATAGACACATCATTCTTTGTTCTTGCTCATAAATCACTCTGTGACCAAGGAACCAGGAAGTTATTAGGGGTGAGGGGAAGGTCAGGTCGAAAATTCAGATTGATCTAACCTATTCTCACAAAATAGCACTTCGCCTAACTCAAACCCAAAGCAAAGCACCCATGCGAGGCTACTCCACTATGACTCCGAGTCGTGCTTCATGAGGGAGGAAGCTTCTGCAGCTTTTACAGGGACTGCTTCAAAGAGTCATAGGAACTGAGAAGTTGTCATCAGTATTTAGTCATGATGACATTTGCCCATACACATCATTTCAAGTACACTTTTTTCCTTTTTCTCTCTTGTCTTCTCTTTCCCTCTTCCTTTGTCTCTCATTAATATGGGCAGCTAAAAAGGAAATTCTAAAGGTTCAGTGCAGATGCTGATCAAATTGGAGAGGGGTCCTTTAGTTGGGAATTCTAGGTGTTTCTCTCCTTGTGTTAGAAATTGGTCTTGAGTATACACACACACACACACACACACAGAGTCTTGTATAGACTATCAAGGAACGTGATGAGACATAATTAATTCAAGGACCCTAGTTGGGATAACAAATATGAGTTTTTCTCAGTCTTTCTCTCCATTCCGAAGGGAAAATTCCCTTCCCCTTGCTCTGTCCTCCTCCCCATTGGCTAAGCTATTTGGTAAAGGATGGGAGCAGTGTTCCATGTGTTTTGTAAAAAGCTGTATCAAAGTGAGTTGAACATCGTATTAAGTTTTTGTCAGCCTGACCTCACACCAGCCACACACAAGGTTTTTTGGCCTTTCATGCAAATCATAACTTGAGTCTAAATCTAAAGGAACAGGGAAAGCAGTAGAGCAAAGCTACCCAGATGTTGCTCAGTCTGTGTGATTGTAAATATCAAAGTACCAGCTTTCCATCCAGATTTTAGTGCACTGGGAACTATATGAAAATTCCAAGACATACTGGTTTATTGAAATGTCTGGCCATTTCTATATGAATTTTGGAACAGATGTACTGAGGTAGGCAATAAAACTGTGATAATAAGGAACATTTCCACATCAACTCCCTAAACTACTAATCTATAATGAAGACCAAAACTCAGCAGTGGAGGAGGGTGATTTTTATTATTATTTTTTTTTAACTCAGTGTCAATTATTCAAATTCTTCCTTGACTACAGTTTTGGTCAAGTTTTTGAGGGGTTTGTGGTTCATATATGTGTGTGTGTGTGTGTGTGTGTACATATACACAGGTAGATATATGTGTGTGTATATATATAGCCTGCTTTATTCCAAATAAATTGAAAATTAAATTTCAGTTTTACTTTTTTCAAATCAATTAAAATAATATAGGACCTTGTTATAGGTCTTTGAATTTATCTTTATAAAAGATTGTTATCATTTTATCATTATGTGTAAGACCCAAGCAGCCCGAATCAGGTGTTTGGAGTCCCTTTGGATTTTGAAGTTTGGGTCTGAGTCTCAGGATCTATGCTGGAAGTAGAGTATTGCACTCCAAAAGCTGGGGGCTTGGTTTGGGCATGCCTCTGGTGTGACCATTGACTTTACAACTCACACCTCTGGATGGAGAAAAAGGTGCACCATCTTGATTGACCCTTCTTGCTGTCTTCTCATTCTTAGCCACTTCTCAGCTCACTGACTCCTCCATTTGAGGATGAACAGAACATTTCAGGATGCAGTCCCAGGAATGAGACCCCCTGGGGTTGATACTAAATCATTTGTATCCCTTTCAAAGATTTGCAAAGCAGTGCAAGTAGGGTATTGCAAGTAATGGAGCGCCCCTGAATTCTTGACCGTTTCTCCCAACAAGACTGACTGTTGATCAAATAGCTCTGGCAACAGAAGGAAAAATTAAACAAACAAAACCAAAAATTAAAAGTGACTTACTTGATAGTGTGTGGCTTTTTAAAAATTCTTTCTCAGCCCTTCCTATACTAAGCTGTGGTAATTGGAAATTAGATTTTTTTTTAATGATTATTTTGACTCTCGGATGCTACTAGGTAGACCACAGGAGACTTCAGAAGCAAAGGAAGCATTCTATGGGAAAAGGAAGGAAATGGAGGCAGGTCCATAAAAGACACAGGCTGTTCCCACATGAGAGCCACTCGAAGGACAGGGCTGTGGGGCAGCTGACAAACAAAGCCTGTCACAGAACATGTTTAAAGCATAGTTATGGAGGCATCGTCCTCCTTAAGCTCTTTTTTTGATCAGATTTGGGAAATATTAAAGCTATTAAGGTCTCATTTGCTCTTCTCTGAAATTTTGGAAATTACTTTTCCTGGCATTACTCAGTTTCCCCAAAGTAGGTTTTGTTTATTTCTTTTTTTTTCACTATAACACAGTCCTCACTGGTCACTTCATATCTTTTCCTGTTATTTATTTTGAAAGAGTCCTGCAGCCCTTGGAAAACAAAATAATGACAACAGCAGGAGAAGGCGGTAGATATAAAAAGAAGAAAATGTTAGTGTCCTCTAGTTACTGAGAAAATCGGCTCCATTTTCTCTGAGCCAGGCCTCTTAGAGGACGAGAGAGGCCCAGGCCACTTCCTTTTTTGTTGTTCTTTTGTTTGTTTTTCTTTGGAGACCCTTGGTATAGCAAAAAGCAAACACGGTCAAACATGGATTAAAAACTGTGGCATACTTCAGATATTTACATATAATAAATTAATAATTGCAAAACACGGAAATACAATGACCATATGTTATCAAAGTCAAAATTTGAGGCTTTCATGAACGTGAGCCCTTGGACAATGTCTCTTCCCCAACATTCTTCTCATGCCCAGCTCTAAGATGGGCCTAGGCCTGTCTCTGAATATGTTACCTGCATATCGTGGGCCAGGTACCTCTCTTAGGGCCTTGGCAGCAGGGGAGCTCGAAAAAATATTAGTTTCCTTCTCTTCCTTTCTGCCAGTTTTTCATTTTATTTAGACTTGAACCTGGCAGATAATCTTAGGGCAGTGTTTGTCAGTGATGAATAAACTTAAGTGAAATTCTTCTTGCCTTGCAAATGCTGGTCAGTGTGAAGGGAAGATGTGGTCTGGCGAGGAAACATGGTCACTTGCAACCACAATGGTACATTGTTTGCTCACGAGGAAGGAAAAAAGGAAGGCGATAGTTCTGAGCTACCTGAGGAACTGCAGGCCTTATTCTGCCATCCTGTTTTCTTCTGTTGTCTCAATGGGATATTTCTATCTGGAGATCAAAAGCAGCATTGATGTATTTTATCTTGTTTACTTTGTTTTTTTTAATTTAATTTTTATTATGGAGAATTTCAAACATGCACAAAAATAGAATAATATAAAGAAGGAACTCCATGTACCCATCACCAATCTTCAGTGATGGTCAGTGATGCACTCTAAAATACACGTCTGTGGAAATGGCTGCAGGAAGGTGGAGTGTTTTTGCTCCATGAGAGTCTTTGGTTTACACCTGTGCATTCATGCAACTAAACCTCATACACCTGCATCCACAGAACGTTTCATAATTGCTTTTGAATCAGGAAAACTGTATCATTGCCATGGAAAAGGGGATTCAAGCCAACAAGGCTAGAATGACTTACTCTTAAATTGATGCTTTCCTCATTCTTAATTTAAGGCTTGTAGGTGGTTTAAAGATGTTTATTAACAACTGAGGGCAAAGAGGGAAAAAACACTGGCCAAAAACGGAATCGTTTTCTACTTGGCTGCTTACTTTGAGAGAAGCCAGATTGTGTGTGTGTGTGTGTATGTTTGTGTGTGCGTGTGTGTATAGAAATGGGAAGAAATACCAAGTCAGAGAAATAGGGACTCCTCAAGAAAAGCAAAATTACAGCCTTCGTAATCCCTAGACTAGGCTCTTGCAGAGCACACCTGGCTTCTGGAAAGGAGGTTTTTCTTACTATCAATGATAATGCCAAGTTTAGGGCACAACAAAGAATGTTTCAGGGGGTCATTGATGTATCCCATTGTGTAAAGGGAAGTCATACAGCTCTGTATCCAGGTTTTCCTTTGATATTATCACCATGTGATGATATGGTTTCTCGTCAAAAACTGGTGCCAAAGATGAAGCAGAACTGACTTGGCAGTGAGAGCATTTATTTACATGCTGTTAGTAAGTGCCAGGGTTTACTAAGTAGAAGGACAGGGTTGCAAGCAGCTTTGGTGGTAACTTGGAATTAATTGTGATACCCACTTCAGGGCTTCACCACCTGTAGCTGAAAGATCTAGCACGGGGGAAATTACTTAATCTCTGCGTATTTCAGTTTACCCACCTGTGAGAGCCTAAAGACACTGCTTGCCTTTGAGGTGGATGGGCACCAAGAACGCTGAAAAGGAAAGGTGATGGGAGGTTGTGAATGCACAGTGCTTTGGGATCCTTAAAAAAAAAAAGATACCTTCTTTAGTCCATTTGATGGCCCATGCCACTAAAGGCTCCAGAAGCTAAGCTGCCTTCAACAAGCATGGGACCTGAGCAGTCAAAAGGGCCACACACTTGTTTAATGAGCTGTTGTCACCATCCTGAAATTCTTAATTTTTGAACAAGGAAGACCTCTGAGTCCAAAATTGCACATCAGGAAAGCTAAGATTTTAAAATCCTCTGAGAGAAAAACTTGAGGTCAAGAGGACCTCAGAGAAACTCTTTAAGAAACATCTACCCTGAGAAAATTAAAGCAGATCTCCTACAGATCGTCATTTTTCAGTGTAACACTGACATTTCAAGGGTTCATCTTTTTCTTTCTGTCGCAAAATTCCTCTGTGTCAAGCATTATTCAAGTTCAATGATTTTCATAGTCTTTGAAAACACTCCATTCTATAACGTTGGTTACCTTTTGTTGGTTAGAGTTTGAACACATCTTGCTCCCAGTAAGAGCACCATTTTCTTATTTTTTTTTTCCTAAAATTTGGGTTTTGACTCCTTTGGCTTTCAGAGGAACAGCATTGTTTTTCTCTTGGTTCGTGTTTGCCTGCTAGGAGCTTATAGGCCTAGGGGTCATAAACATTTTGGATTTCATGGAGGCTTAAGAAACTCTGTGTTTTTAGTCACTTCTGAAAATGGCCAAGGATGGAACACCATCTATCTTTAAGAAATTTTTTAACAAAACCTGTACATCTCAGTATTCTGAGGAAAAGAGTTTTCACCCTCAGGAAAACAGCTAGAGAGGAGCCTGAGGCATGGTTTAGCAAGGCCTGGTGGGAACAGCACTTGGTGGGCAATGGGAGATGTGAGTGGCAGCTGGGGCAGGGCCAGAGCGACTGTGGAATCCGCTTGTGAAGGCCACAAGGATGCTGTCACATGTCTTTAGCACTTGAGCCTGAGAGCTCTCCGCCACATTTCCCCAGGCTACAAAATGCCTGGACTTGTACATTGCCAGAAGCTATTGACTTCCTTCTTGTTGTGTAGGTAGCAGGACCTCAAATATCATAAAACCTTTCTTTAAAGTTTTCCTACCCAGAGAATAGACACAGAGTAGGGTTTCCTTCCGCCCATGACTTGTATAGCACTCGATGTATGTTACGATTGGAAGAGGTAAAAAATGATTCTCCCTTTTGTTCCTCCTCCAGCTTAGCACTAGTTCTAAGAGAGATATAGAAGTCAGACAGACAGAAATCGAAGTATCAGCTTGGAGAGTGAGGTTTAAGTCCAGGGGCACCTGGGCTTGCGACTGTTTTATTTCTGTATTAGAGTCGTGCTCGCTGGGTCACTGCACGGGGGAGCCCAGGCTGTGGGCATCCCCAGGGCATGAGAAGTCGAGAGCAGGTGCGCTTGGCAAGTCGATGGTACCTCCTCAAGAGACAACCAGCAAGCGCTGGCCATTCCTGCTTAGTTCTTTCTCTCCAACTCACCAATCTGAGCAAGGGATAGAGAGACGCTAAGAAAGCAACTCTAATTGTGGGACTCAAGAGGAGTAAGGAATAAGCATTCCCGAAAAATAAATATAAGAATATAGTTATTTCTATTGAGTTTAATGCATGATGATACTAAAAAGTAAAATGTCATGAATTCACATTCTAATAATTGAAAGATTTTTTAAAATGTCAAAAATAACATTTGCTAGCTCAAAAAGAACATTTTACTAACTTAAAGAACATTTACTAGCTCAAAAAATTCTTTAGTCATTTAAGAAAGGAAAAAGCTGACTCAAGGATTTTGAAACTTACTTTAATAACATAAAACAATGGCTATGTTAATAACTTTATTATTTCTTTCTTATAAAATTTCTATTAGAACTTCTACCTGGCTATACTACAGTAGACTTTGTTCAAGGTTCTATACATTCTTGGAGATAGAGACAGGTATTTCTTTAATTATAAAAGCAATGAATTCAACAAGGATGCCTCCCTACTTGCCTGAATTAGAGACGCATCACCACCTTAGCAATTCCAGGCTGGTGGCACGGGGAGAGAAATGTGGCCATCCAAGGACCTTTTATGGTTTTTGTCACTGGGCTGCCTGTTGCCCAGAGAGGTCTGTTTTCACTCCATCCCTTCCTTAATGAAACTATGCATTTGGCTGAGGCTCTAAGAGACTGGAGGCAGGAGGACCTGCCATGGCCAGCCTGAGATGCTGGCCCTTTAAGAGTGCCTTGCACAGAAGCCCATTCAGGCTAACCTGAAACCCGGCAGTGCCAGGAGTAGATTCAGTTCTGGTTTGAGTTAAGCTGGATTTGAGAGATTCCCTTCCTTTACACAGAACATTTGCAAACATTAAAAAGTGAACTGGACTTCTTATTTCGGGGTTAAAGCTTTATGGTGTTATGGGACAAAGAGGAGGATAATTCGGTTAGGGAGTAACACAATCTCCTTTGATAAATTGAATTTTTAGGTCATCTTGGACGCAAAAAGGATATTGGATGGGGGCAGGGTGCTCTCCCTGACTAATGTGTTCCCGAAGTTTGCCAGTGCTGGGCAGGAAGGGTACCCAGCTGTCCGTTGGTTAGGTTCTCTCTGTCGGGACATACTCTGGTGGAGGGAAATGTTTTGCCTATGTGCAGAGGGCAGCAGCCTCCCTTTTGGGTGATTTGTTATAATGACGATGATTGTTGTTGGATTATTATAGTCGCCCACTGGCAGGATTATAGTTAAAAGTTTGGCAGTGTTTGCATTATAAATGACTATTTTTACAGCTCAGCTATAAAAGTTTACTTAGGTCTGAAATTTGATATACAAGCTCTCTATCCAGGAGTACTTTCTTTTCAAATAGAATTTTAAAAAATGGTTAATAAAATTGGTCTGTCTAATTTTCCTGAGTTATATGAGTATTTTGGAAAAACAGAAATGTATCATTTGTATAGGCTTTCTAACACTTTTTCTCAGTTGGCCTTGAGTTTAAACAAGATGCTATAAAATTTAAATTATTCAAACCGAGCTTGGATGGATTGAGAAGAAATGATGTTATGTACAAGGCTAGACTAGAGAAAAGGAGAGGCACAGACAGTTTTTATATTTAACTTTAAAAACTCTATCTGCGGCCCAGAAGTAGAAGCCCTTTCGGAAGAATTACCACTGTGCATTTTCATTATGCATTTTATACCTCTCAGTACATAATCACCTGCTCCTGTCTATCTGATAAATAATGAGATTTTTATTTCACATTTGCATTGTTAATTACAGTATATTACAGAGGTAAGATACCAAGCATCTGTTATTAATAGAATGTAATTTTTTTTCTTTAAATAACAAGGGCACTTTAAATAGACAAAGAGAAAGCAGTCTTTACTGGAGGCCACCCAGATCTGTTGATAGCTTTTTGTTTGGACTTTAAGGTAGATGTGACAGGAATGGAGGAAAAATACCACATGAATTAAAGCTATCAAGATAAATTAGAATGTGATTTATAGTCTGGCAAGAGTTTATATCCTTACCCTTGAGGAAGAAGTCCCAAATTTTATAAATGCAAAAGCAATAAGAATATATTTAATGTTTAGAAGATGAAAAATCCAACCCATAAGTTCCTTCTAAGTGTTTGACAGCTTCTGGTCACAATATGAGGGTCTGGTTGGAAGAGCCAATTCTAGGGGTCCAGGATCATTATCTTCAGTACCCAAAGATGGTTCTTCTGAGCAGGGTTCACTTTCTCCCCCTACATCCATGCCCAGGGTCTTGTTGAGAGGCAATGTGATGAGAAAAGCAACAAAATCTAGGAGACTGGGACTTTTCCATCTGCTCATTACAGTAACCACGCAGGTGGTGGTTACCTCTCTGAGTAAACGAGCTGTACTGGCATTGTCCTCCCACCCCCAGAGGGCTGCACTAAAGATCAAAGTGCAATAAATACACTGTGAAAAGCAGATGCATGGTAAAAATGCAAGTAATCATGTAATGACCGTCCTTTGGGACAGGCTTTGCACAGGTCAGTGTCGGATGCCTATTCTTTTTGGCAATAGATTTTACAGCCTTGTCAGCCACCACAATTTGGATATAGAACTGTTCTAGCACCACAAATAAACTCTATCATGTTTCTTCTTAAGAATCATACCCTCCATCCAACCCCAACCTGATCTACTCTTCATCATTATAATCTTGTCACTTTGAGAATGTTATATAAATGGAATCATACAGTATGTCACCCTTTGAGATTGGTTTTCCACTCACCATAATGCTTTTTAGGTTCATCTAAGTTGTTGCATGTATCAATAGTTGCTGAGTAGCTTTCCATTGTATGGATATACTGCTGTTTGTTTACCCATTAACTCATCAAAGGACCACTGGGTTGTTTCTAGTTTTTGGCTATTATAAATAAAGTTGTTGTGAACATTCATGTGCAGGTCCTTGTATAAACACAAGTTTTCATGTTATCAGGAGAAATACGCAGAAGCACTATTTCTGGGTCATATGGTAGGTGCATGTTTAACTGTATAAGAAATTGCCAAACTGTTTTCCAGAAGAACTTTGTCATCTTACATTCCTACCAGCAATGTATGAAAGATTTAGTTGTTTTGTATCTACACCAACATTTGGTAATATCAGTATTTTTACGTTAGCCATTTTATTAGGTGTGTAGTAGTATATGTCTTTGTAGCTTTGATATGCATCTCGCTATTGGCTAATGACAGTGAATAACTTTTCATGTATTAAATGTCATCCACATATTGTCTTTGGTGAACTGTCTGTTCAAGTCATTTGCCCATTTTCTAGCAGGAAATAGGCTTTTGAAGAAGTTTTGCTCTGTGTTACGACTGTACTCTCCCTTTGGTACCTTCATGAGAGGTAATAAATTAAATTGCTTTCCAACTCTTGTGAATGTTGGCCGTGCTGTGATGGGCCACAAGGCAGCACTCAAGAAAAAAACATTCTGTCGTTTTCTTCTAATATATCTTTTCTTGGTTCCATATTCCACGCCTGTATGCTAGGAATATTCCTTTTTGGTTTTTCGCCAGGGACAGGAAAATCTCACTAATTCAGAATGATGAAGGGGAGAGAGAGAGGAGAGCCAGGATGCCCCAAGGGAAATTACAGGTGAAAAGATGTCTTAAAGGAAGGTGACTAGATTAGAAGTCTGATTTCTATCGAGCAATCAAGAAATTCTGATATATAAATATTAAATACAACATATAATTCATTTAGGTGGTGACTAACTCCATTTAAAAAATAGAATAATTGAGAATTGACTTTATAAAAGTAATCTTTCATTCAGGTTTAGTGAGCATTCAAAATATTAATTGACTTGACAACTTGACTTTTCCAGGTCTAAATCTTTTTCTTAAATTAAGATATGTCTGAAAATTCCTAGGAAAGTCCATTTTCAAATTTTATATGCATAAATAATAAAAAGTAAATTAAAGTAATCTAAGTGAAATAAAATTTATAATGGTCTTACTTTGAAAAATCTAATCAAAGCACAAATTTCCCTTCAAAGAGAAGAAAATACATAACTTAAGAGGTTGAGGGATATTGAAAAACCCTTAATATGAGGGATATGTATTTTGAAAGACTTTTATATCTAAATTCCTTTACTTTAAAGCTACCTCCTTAGACCTGGGCATCTGGGGCCCTTGTCTCGGGTCCTACGTGTTAAAGACCCTGCTGTGGCCCAGCCCAGGTGTTGCCCTCCCTTCAAGGAGAGGATTGTGAGCAGTCAGTGGAGCGCCCACTGGAGCTTGCGCTATACCTTCCCCCTTCAGAGACATCTCAGGTCCCAGGGACCTGGAATTCCCTGCCCAGAGGGACTGACCCTGCTTCCAGAGCCTGCACAGGCCTCTTCCTCAGCACCTCTTTCATCTTTTCCAGGGCTAACCAGGCTTCTGATGTGCTCACTGGTAGGCCCCAAGGGTGCCAGGAGTGGCTGTTTTGTGTGGTGTGATTGTGAGTTTGCATTACATGCTGGGGTTCCCCACTCATGCATGTGAGGCTTGCCCTGTCCAGGATGGAACCAGGGGTGGGAAGAGATGGGGACAGGCATCAGGCCGGGGTGAGGGGTAGGAGGTGGGGAGCATTTGTACTCTAGCCCCAGACCCCACAAACACCAGGGCCAGGCCTGCTTGTAAGAATGACCCTGCAAGTTTTCAGAAGAAATACATTTCAAGCTCCAACTCAAAATTCAGTTATGCCACATCTGAAGTATTTCCATTTTTTAATTCACATCCTAACGGAGATATTCTTTCCGACAACTCCTATAATACTCAGTTTGTGCTGTGCAGTTTAGAATTTAATTGTATTCTGTCAGGTATAGTGGGCTGTTGTTTTATGTGTTTTATTTTATTTTGTCTCAACTAGACTTTAAGTCCCTAGAGATAAAATATAAGAAGTATGCCTCTGTGGTATGTACCTACTATGTCTAGCAGAATTTTGAATACAGAGTAGATAATAAATACTTGTTTCCTGATTGATAAACCTATAATGCCTAATAAATATGTTAAACTAGACTTAGGCTAACAGTTTTAAAACTTGGGGTTATTGAGAAAAAGAAACAGTTTCTTAAGTATAAAAGAAAATGATATAAAATTGGGGAAGGGAGCATAAAGGCAAAGGAAATCATGTGACTGTCTGGCTTAGCTCAGGGGTTGAACCTGCAAAGGGGGCTTTCACGGACCCCTTCCCCTTCCCCATGTCCCGCCATTGCCTCAGAGTCTTTCCAGTTGATAGGCAGGCCTAGGTGAGCTCTAGGAGACAGGGCCGATTTCAATTGTAAAAACAGTGGTAAGTAAGGGATTTGATGAGCTCTGCTGTTTCACAGCAAACAACTTATTTGTGCCCAGACCAACAGTAAATAAACAGCATGGTTTTGTGTGTGATTAAGAGGATTACATGTTAAAGAATCTGCTTTTCCTATTAAGGCACAATCAATAGTAACCCCTCTGCCTTTCTGCTCTGACACTACCATGTTTTCCCATAAAAATGTCAGCAAAAGTCCGCTTATTCTTCTCAAAATCAGTTTCTCTTGTATTTCTAAGGGTGATAGCGTGGCGCTTTGACAGTTAAAGGCTTTAATTCACTTTATAATGTAGCATGGTTTGATTTGGCCATTTTTAGACTAGACTAGACTCCTTGCCAACTGCCTGTACATTCAAGTTTACTCTGAGAAGAGGGCCATGCGTCCCATAAAGCAGAGCCTCTCTGAGTGTGGTCCAGAGACCGTGGGGAGCCCTGAGACTCTCAGGAGGTCTGCAGAGTCTCTACTATTTTTATAATAATACTAATATGTTATTTGCTTTCTCTCATTCTTTCATGAGCATACAGTGCAGTTTTCCAGAGGCCATATGATATGTGATGACATCATGGCTCTGATGGATAAAGGACTGCAATACAATATACTTGTATATTCTGGGGTCTTAAAGATTGCTCAGTCTTAATTTCTAATATAGCAAATACCAGTAGACATAATTCACATAAGCAAAATCTTTTTGGGGTCCTCAATTTCTAAGAGTGGGGTCTTGAGAGTAGAAAGTTTGAGAAGGACTGCCTTAAAGATACAAATGACTACCTATATCTCCAGTTAATCCTTGAGTATACCAAAGTTCAGTGGAAAGTCAGAGAGATGATAAAAAGTTAAGGAATTGGGATTGATCAGCCCAGAGAAGAGAAGCTGGAGAGATGCCATAACAATGATCTTCAGGTATGTGAAGGGTTGATGTACAGAACAAGAAGAGATTGGCTTGAAGTGCAGTGTGTGAGATTTCAACTAGAGATAAAGAGGGATTCTCTGACAGCGGTTGTTAAATGGCAGAGCGGGTGACTGACAGGCTTGTGGAATCTCCTCCTCTGGAGGTCTTTAAAAACCGGATAGATTTCCATCTGTCTGGGATGATTTAAATGTGGCCGTGCCAGAAAGCCGAGGGGATGGAACAGATGATGTCTTGGGCTCCCCTTCCAGCCCCTTCGTTCTATAATTAACTTGATGAAAGGAGCTGTGGTGATTTGCAGTGAAGGGTTTAGACAGGAATGTGCTTGCTGATCTCGGGATAGGTCTTGTGTGGGAAAGCCAGAGGTTCACTTGCTTCATGGCTGGTGGCAATCCTACATCATTCAGTCAAATGATTGATGCCCAGAGAAGTCTATTTCAGGACAGATTTAGAAGGATTGGGCCCTAGCTCCCTGCTGAACCTATCTCATTTTCTAGGAACAGTGAGAAAAGAAATTTGGTAGGTCGATTTTAGTTAGCTCAGGTGGGACTTGGAAAATTTCAAATATTAGATATAGGTATTTGGGCATGGAATGCTCATGATGCTAAAGGAAAAAAAAATGCAATCCTTAATTTTATAGAAGGACAGTATCAGAAAGTCCGAATGGAAAGTATGAGAATAATGCTCTTCATGAACACACTCTTTCAATTTTACAGTGTGTGGGTGCTTTTATTTTTCTTAGAGAATTAGTGGAATTTCATTGCTTCCAGTTTTGCATTTTGGAGATTAGAGTGTGAAGTTTCCCTGTGCTGGGTCAGAGATCCGGAGAATCAGCCAAATTCCAAGGTAGTTTGTTTCCTTTGCTTATCACTTGAATTTCCATGAACAATGTGCCTGGGCCCAAGCAAGAGGAAGGAAAGAATGCAAATTTGCTGGGGCTTCTGTTGGATCCTAACATTAGGAACAACACAGTAGAAATCAGTAGAACCTTTTGGGATAATGAGCTGGATTAGAGAACATAAATGAGATTTTATCTAAATGTAGACACAATCACCACAGTCTATGTTGACACTTAAAAAATATTTGGTTCATGCATTATCTTGACTTGAGTTGATTGATAGAAAGCAGAGAAAGAAGACAGAGCTGGGAAGACCCTCTTGGGTACTTTTAGAGACTGCAGGGTAGTTTGATCAGATATCGTTCAGGAAAACAACCCTGGCAGATAGCAGATAACTTCATTGTGGGAAATGATTACCAGGCTCTAACTGTCTCCAAAAGATTCTAAGAGGCTACTGACCTCTCTTTTGACAAAGCCTTCGTGTTGAATGAGATGGAAAGACCAAGCAGGGGGTAAAATGCTAAATATGCATTCTGTCCCAGTGAAGAGGAAAATGGGAGAATTTCATGGAAGCTATGAGATAATAAGCCTCTTTGATTTTTGAGACCCGTATCATTCAAATACTCAATTAAAAGAAGGAATCTTCCAAACTTGTTTTGTGTCTAAAATTCATGCCCCTTGCTATTGAAAGAAAGAGAGAGAGAGGCAAAGAGGGAGAGAGGAAAGAAGGAAAGGAACTCCTGTTTTTAGAAAGCATGGAATTAATCTAGGGAAAGTATTATTCCAAAAGATATCTAGTAAAATATCACAGATGAAATTTTAAAATGAGCTTGATAATGTCCTTGTTTCTTCTAATCATCCTTGCAGCTAAAAGCTAGCTAAAACAAGGAAGGTAAGGATAAGCTGCCGGGTAAAAGCTCATTACCTTTGTGGATTAAGAAGGAAATTTTTTCTTTTTGGGCCCAGCAAACTTGTGATCAAGAAGATCTGAATAAGACTTTGTGGCTAGAAAAGGGAAACGTCGCTGCTTTGCTCGCTTTTTTTTTTTTTTTTTTAAAACCCCATTCTAAGCCAGTCAATGAATGACAACCCCAGCTAGAGGCTCTGCGTGTGCCTTAAGGAACTTCAGGGTTGGGTGCTTTGACCTTCCCTTCCTTTATCCAAATTGTTCTTCAAGCTGTCCCCTCTGCCTTCTGTGCTCCTCACTCTGCTTTCTCCCAGTTGTCTTCCAGCCCAAGTTTTACTCATTTTTCAAGACTCAACTCTCATTCCACTGTCGCCCCTATACCTCCCCAGAGGCCCAGAGTGCCACCCATACCCCATAACCCAATCCTAAGACTTACTGCTATTTATCTTGCACTAGAGTTATTTGTGTATATGTCCATGTTTGCCACTTAATTGTGTGTCCCCATAGGGCAGGGGCCAAGTTATTTTTTTCAGATCTGAGCCTTATAGCTAGTAGTTGCTCAATTTTTGTTTACTACTGAGTTGACTTTGATTTAACATATCTTTTCCAGAAAAGAAACCAGATCCAGAAGCTGCTAGTGCATTTCACTTCTGGAAGTATATTTATTAGGCTAAATATTCAGTAACATAACATAACTTATACATTAAAAAATAGAAATGATGGGAAAACTCATTTCTACATGCATATTTATTCAATTAATTATAATTCAGTAGGACAGCGACTGAAAGCAGGCACATACATGCATGCACATATATATACATAGATTTATGTATAAATACAGACAATTCATACCTACATTTCAGTTTTTCAGCCGCAAACCACATAAAATCAAGAAGCACTAGAACGGAAGGAAACATTTAAAATGTCAGATCAAAATCTTTGGTGAATAATATCCTGATTTTCATACAGAAACAAAACAAGGAAGAGTAGAACAAGTAAAATTATCACTGTATCTTCCTAACAGAATTTTCTCATTTTTATAAAAATACTGTGCTTGGAAAGACTGATATATTTTCTAAGTTTTTATACTAATAGTCACCTACTGAAAAAATACCTAAAGATGACATCTAAAAAGTAATACAGTTACTGGTTTTATTTTTCCACTGTCCTTTATGTGGGGAAAGTTACAAATTATTGTCAAGAGAGGAATATGACATTTCCACAGATGGGTACTTTCTAGTACAAATGTGAATTGCAGAGCAGATAATTTTTTTTTTTTCCCATGGAAAATTGTCTCTCATATGGTTGTACAAAGCTTACTTAAAAAAGATAAGAAATATAAAAAACGCTTTGAATAATTATTGTTGGAAGAGATATAATTGTGTTTAAGTTTCTGCATTACCCATGTATTTATTCTTTCCCTTTCTGATTCCTCTACCAAATTTCTTTTTGGAATCAAGTTTCAAACTTGAATTAATTTCTACTCTGTGAGAATTTCGATGTGTGAGAGTGTGTGCAAGTATATTTTACACCACATTTTTTAAAGCTTCTTTTGAGAGATTTGTTTTTGTAAAATTCACTATATTTGATTGTATAGATTTTTTTCCTGTAAGGGGCAGAAATCAACCATTCTAATTCTTGTGTTTTAATGTATAGAACCAGAAACCCAGAGTGGGTCCCGCAGACTAGCAGTGACAGAATTTGGACTGAATCTTGGGGTTATTTCCTATATTCCACTTTTAAATACATTTTACATTGATTATTTTTCAGCAAAATCATGCCCTTTGGAAAAACTGTATTGATCACAGTATTAGTGAAAGGTACAGAATCTGTGATCTAAAGAAAATATACTCCAGAAAATTTGACTTAAAAGCATTTCTCATCTTTATCCTTCAGTTCTCCAGAAGGTCCCAGAGAGAAGCACTTTCAACCTTGATATGAGCAGGATTCTCAAAGTAGAATGGACTCCAAGTTTGGTTAGACCACCACGAAGTGTGTTGAAAGCCATTAGCAATTAAGAGCATGGCTCTGTGCTGATTTGCTTTATGGTATATTACATGCTGCTCATGCACAGCAGGTAATATACATGGATTCGGCATAAATTTAATTTTGCACATTAAGTAAAGTGCAATAGATAAATTATGCCTGAAGAGGAGCCACCAGCTGCTGTAGCCACTTCAACTAATGTACCCCGGAGGTGCCTGAGCACATCAGTTGTGTCGAACCACCAATGCATCCTGGATATCTGCTTGGATACATTTGCTGTGTGGAGCAAGGAGTAGCCTCCTGGCTCTCATGGAGGGGCTAGGGAAGGGAACTGGTCCAGCTTCCTGGGGGCTGAGCTGCCCCCGTCCCCACCCCCAGCTCTTGAGTGTGCATTGCCATGCCTGGCTTCATTCAAGGGCTCGGTGGAAGGGTCCTAGACAGGATTTTCCCATGACCTGGGGAAGTGAGAAGGAGTGAGAGGGACCCCAAATATCCCTCCCCTGGCTTAGTTGAAGGATCCAGAGTCCATATGAAGTGGGCATTCCACTGAGGATTCGGAAATCGGAAAGGATACATTACTGCAAAGATGGCTGAGTTAGAACTGCCGGGGGAACACTTACTTTTGAATTTCTTGGCATCATTGGACCTCATTTCTCAACCTTAATGTTCACTTTATGGTCATTTTTTTTTGTGTGTGTGTTTAATATATCTACATTCTATGCAGGGAATTGAAGCAGAACACTCAGAGGGCTTTAAGGAAGAAAACAGATCTCCACTCTGTGGCAGGCTTCATTCCTGTGGCTGAGAATGGTGATGACATGCTTTAAGTTATTTGAGATGAGTAAGCAGTTACAAGTTCCACTGGAAATGTGCCTCCGATGGTCTTCAGCCAAACCCTGATAATGGAAGTTTCATCCTCTCGGCCATCCCCTCCTGGGGCCCCTGTGACTGCACCTGTTCCAGGCATGTGCTCTTTCCCACGAGGTGGGAGGAATGACTCGTCGGCGCCTGTCATCGTGTTCTTTTGCCCATCGAAAGCACTCTGCTAGGACTGGCTTTCTCCTGACCATCCATTTACCATTACCTTTTCTGGGGTGAATGAACTCTATTGGTTGCTGCTGCATCTTAGAAAAGGAAACCCAAACACGCTGAGCCTGTGACAAGGGCAGACTGGGCAATCACTGAGTAGTAATAGGAACAACTAACCACAAGTCAGACCCCATGCTAAGTCTTTACTTGCATCATCTATCTAAGTTTTCATGGAAACCCTATTATCATTTTCATTTTGAGGAGGAGCAACCTGAGGTTTTGAAACTCAAATTACTGCCCAAGGGCAGATGGTACTGGTAAAAAGCAGAGCCAGTGTTAATATCCAGAGAGCTGGATTTAGGACCCATGTTCTTCACCATCGCATTACTCTGCCTTATACTGCACTTCAGGACACTGTGTCTTTGAGCTGTGGCTTTTTTTCCTGCAAAATAGCATAGGTTTTCTTCAACTCATTTGGGTTTTTGTTTTTTGTTTATTTGTTTGTTTGTTTTGTTTACAGACAAAGCAGATCACTCTGCCTTTAAATGGAAACTTTCTCTTGAAAGGAAACTAAAGGTGTCCTTCATATAGGAAGTCTATTCATGATGAATCACTTCTGTTCCCTCTGAAGTTCCAGAGGAAGAGTCTGAGATGAGAGGAGAGAGGGACTCCTACTGTCCATTTGTTAGTTGACTGATTTACAGAGATCAGCTTTCAATGCTCCTTCCAGAGGAAAAACATAGGTCACAAGAGTAATGGATTGCTGGGTCCTTCGAGGTCTTTCCTTGGGCTCAGTTGGAGAGGGATCTAGAGGGATCCTTCCAGTGCTGCACTGGAGCCTCCCTGCACCAGCTTTGAGATCCCTTTGTGCACATCTCTTCCCAATTCCACATGCAGTGACATCATGTTGGTAGCTTGAAATTGGCCATGGTAGGAGTCTTTACATTGAAGAAATTTGTAAGCACTGCAAATCAGGGCACTTTTTTTTCATTTCTTTTTTGGAGAGTCAGTTGTGAAACATTTACCAGGACACCACTGGGCACTTGCCCCATGGCTTCAGGAGCCTTCATGACTGCTCTGGATACTTGGTAGTTCTTGTTCCATTGGCTTTTCAGCCCAAAACTCTTAAGGGGGGAAAGAATTCTCATCAGCAGCACTAAAGTCTTTATAACATATAAAGCATTATTCATGTGTCGGGTTTTAGCAATGCTGAAGTTAGGCCTTATCTATTAGGGCAAACAGAAAGCGTCATGCTGTTATTAACAATGTTTACGTCTGACACTGAAAGTGGGTGTATGGTGGTAGACTGCTCCAAAATCTTTCCCTAAATACATCCATGTCCTATACAGGAAAGAGAAGATACTAAGATGTTTGATGAAGAAAGAAGATACATATCCTTTGGCAGAGATTCCTGCTGTAGACAGAAATGCTTGTCACCAATGACTATTTCCACTTTGGATCCAGTCTGTGCTGAGTAGGAGCACAATGGCTGTATACTGGGTATTAGATTCTCAGGGTTCCACACTTGACCTAAAATTCCCGATGGGGCCCAGCCACATCATTTAACCCATCTGCATTTGAGTTGCCTGGCCTACCTGTATTTCATTTAGTGTTCTGTACTTGCAGGCAACCGAACCTAATGAGCAGAAAAGAAATTTATTGGATGATTTCTGGATGGCTTAAAGAACTGACGGGAAGGTGGGAGAACCAGGCTCTGAGAAGAACTGGAGAAAGAGCATTAGCGCAAACCAGTCACTTTCTTGGTAGCACACAACCACTGGGAAGGAAGCAGCCGGAGCCATTTACCCCTCCCGCCATTGCACAGTCTGCGTAAGGTTCAGTTTTGCAGAGAACTTGGGAGGGATAGAGACAGAGCACCATCACTCACAATAGGGGGAAGGCAATTCTCCAAAAGGGAATCAGGATGCATTCCCAAAATATTGAAACATAGATGCAGCATGGTCAACCTTTGCCTCCCCAATGATCACTACAACATTTGATGGAGAAGACTAGAAACTGTTTTCTAGTTCACAAATCAATAATTTATAAAATGTTTTGAACTTCTATGATGAAGTTCTGAAAACCTCTGTCATTCATGATCATATAATCTTGTGCAGGTTTTCGTTTTTACCTTGAAACTAAAAACTCTAAGACTCAAATTGGTGCTTCATTTATAGATGTCTATGAGTTTCGATTAGCTCCATTCCTGGTTCCATTAATGTCTTCGCCCTAGTGTTTTCTTTTTGGCTTTATGTCTACTTCTAATTGACGTTATGTAACTGTATTTTATATACGCTCCTAAGCTGCCTAGAATTCTTTTTGCAACATGGCAGTGGATAAATAGATACATGCAATCATTTCTTAGGACTCTTTTCTAATTTTTAATATACTATTGTTCTCATTCAAAAAAATTGAAGGGAACAGAATATATTCTCTTAAATTCAAATATAATATCACAGTCACCCTGTCTTGACTGATACTTACTCAAAACACAGAGTTGCTTTTTAAATCTCTTTACTTAAATTCACATGCAGAGGAAAGCAATACCATAGAAGTAAGAGGAATGGTAATTATTTCCCTGGAGAACAATAATTTTGCAATAAATTTCAAAAACAGCACGATTTAGCAAATTAAGCTTAGAGCCAAGGATATTAAATAAACTTTGTAGAAATAAATTCTGATACCACAGTCTTCAAACATTACTTTAAATGTGTTCATTTTGAAAAAAGCTAGTGAAGGAGCCCTTAAGGCTTTGGTTTGGGATGTTGGGTTTTATTTTTAAAGACTAGAGGAGTGAAACCTTTTTCACACCAGGCAGGATATAATGACTATATATCTATATGTGTACTTTATTTTGACATTACTAGACTGCTGAGTAAGCAATATTGATAGCAACATCACCTTCAAAGGAAACTTGTACTTTGCAGTCATGCTTCTGCGCTTTGGCAACTCCACAAGGAAAAAGTATTTCTTTGATCCTATATTTGTACTGATATTGTTTATGTTTAAATGTTAAAAATAACTCTTTAAAGCCACATGCCCTAAGGTTAATAACAAAGGCACATTCTCACCTTTTAGAAGAGTTGACAACAAATCTTGAGCCACTTTCTGTAGCCATATACTTTGCAACATCTGGGAGGACTTGAATTGCGTGATAATTCGTTACGAAAACCTTCCTTTTAACTCTCTCCTCAATGTATGTGCTCTAGCCCGTTGAATTGTTACTTGGACTTTTTTCTCTTCTTGGCCCAGTCTTTGGTGAAGAGAATCAAAGCATCAATCTTTAAAAAAAAACAAACAACCAAAAAAGGAGAACAGAAAAAAAGACACACAACAGACAACACAGACACACACACACACACCCTCTCTCTCTATCCATCTATCTAATAGATACTGTCTTTTTCTCTGCTTTAATCCAGGGGAAGAGTTCCCAGATGGAAAGACAGAAGTTGACCTTCTCTTGCCTAAGCTAGAAGCATTCTTCCGCAAGTGCTGATGCTGGTGGTCTATTGTCAGACTACAGTGCACCCTCTCATTAATATTAACCATTTCCTCTAAAGTGTCCTACTCTTTGACTCACTGTGTTTTAAGGAGCCATTATTTTTATAGTGGTTGCTAAGTCACCATCAAAGAATTCTAAGATCTTTGAAGCATGGACATACAGGAAACCAACATTATCAGTTCCTTGGTCTTTGCAGGTAGTATGAAGCAATTTTTGAAAGACCTGGAGAAATTGCAGTTGGGTCCATCTATTTAAGTTGAAATACATTCTACCCTAGAAATACATTTCACTAAAGAATTAACCACACTATTATCAATATTGCTCTGCTATAGTACAGGTCATTACTATAGAAGACTATCTAAATGACTATGTGCAACTCACATGTGTTCTATAACATATGTGTTCTATAACATATGTTCTATTTGTAGCTAGGATAACTTTGTAGAGGAAAAGTGATACTACGTATATGTGGCCACCTCAATCTAATCAAGTTGAGAATTTGTTTCTTCTCAATCTATTTATTGGTTGATAGTCAGGCCAGGTGGATGCTAGGTGGGGACGGGGAAGGCTCTTACTGTTTGGTTTTTGTTTGGTTTGGTTTTGTTTTCTGGTGAAGTCAAAAGGGTGACTGTGTGGCTTAGTAATCAGAGATAAACTATTCATAAAAGTGTCTGGTCAAATGCTTTCTTTGATTGCTGCTGATTAATCAAATCTCTTTAGTCTAACCTTGGCCTCCAAACCCAAACTCACTCCAAACTTGCTTCTACGATACCATGTGTGGCAAATCTGTGATCTTGCCAAACCACCTGAAAATAATTATTTTCCTTGCACACAAAAAATAATTGTCAGTTCTTTAAAGTTCAGGCTGTAGAGGTTTTGAATAACTAAAACCTTTTCTACACCTCAGTGGCTCTCCCAAAGGTTAAATACATTTCGGTTCTTGCATCCACGGGATAATTATGGGAAAGCAAATGAGTTTCTTCTCTGAAAAGACATGGAAACCAAGTAGTTATTTGTGCCTGCAAATCCTTTTGGGTCTAAAGAACCAGCAAGATAATAAATTGTTTTGCTAAAAACAGGAAGTTTGGCAAAGATGCAAAAGTACAGCTAAATGTTGGCCAGGCAACCCAAAACATTGTGTTCTTCTTTGGAAGTATTTCCAGCAAGGAAAAAATGGAGTGCCTTGAATACATAGTTTAAGAAACAGTGAAGGCATCTGGCAACACGAACTGCTTGCCAAACTTGTGGTGGTGCTGTGCTGGCTGATGTGCCAGTTCTCAGTGACTTATGTCTTGCACAGCTGGAAACCCATGCATAAATAAGACATCGAGTGTTGTGAAGTCCAAAAAGATTCCAGCAAATATTCCCCTTTTTCTCTTCCTTCATCTAAACTGTAAAAAATATTAAATAAAAAAAATAGGAATTACTTGGAGTTCGGATAGGGAAATGCCAACTTCAGATTTCTCAGGGAAACTTGTTTCTAGGTAGGAGTGTTCAATCAGTTGAGACACTTTCTGGAAGTTGTTACTTTCTTTCCGCCCCCCTCAACACCCCTCTAAATTCTTCATACTCACTCTTGCCAGCTTTATTAATATGATTGTGATTATGTGGCATCTGTTTTGGACAGAGCCAATGGGATCGTAATTTCCACTTCAGTCCATCAGTCTGGAAAGACTTCAAAATGTGGGCCAGCAAAAATAAAGAAATTAACCCAAGACGTCTGGAAAGGAGAGTATTGTGCTTCTGTCAGTTTGAGCTGCAGGGAACCCTGGCACATCTTGATTGGAGGAGAATGTGCTGGAGAAATGGTGCTTCTGGGGCTGCAGGGCTGCTTCCAGCTGGCAATGGCATTGGGACTCCTTTTGTTCTCATTCTACGCTGGGTAATTCGGTTTGTGGTTTTGAATTTAGGATTCAAGGAGAGGAGTTCCCAATTTTAGTTTTTACCACTAATTTGGGACTAGAAGCCATTGTCTCACTCTCTTCATTTCTTATTTGAGTAGTGGGAGCAGGAGGCAGAGCACCTTGTAAGGGTAAGCAAAAGGAGTTGGCACCCAGGCCAGGAACCTTGGGGACACCTGTTCTGTGGAACCAGGAGTGAGCCCAGAGGAAAACAGCTCCTTTCTTTTTTCTTATGAGATGCGCTTTTTCTGGTCACTGTTCTTTCTCTGCCTACTCTTTCCTGATTGGCTTTACATTTGAGGCACCTCTTGACTTAATTAAAATCAAATTGTTTTCTCTTGAGGAAAATACTGAGGTGGCCAACAGCCTGTACCCTGGAGTGGGGATATGAACCTCTGGTCCTGGCTCTGCAGCTGGTGACCCAGATGCTTCTGTCCCTCTACACTGTGGCCTCTTCATCTTTTTGATGAGCCATTATGATGATGCCTACCTCAAAGACATGTGGAGAAGACTAAATAGGTGAATGTAAGCAAGGCAGGGACCGCAGTCCTGGGTTGCACTGATCCATGTGTGATCAACAAGTGTTGGCTGCTGTGGGGATGGAGAGAGCCCGCAGTGTGATTTCCTCCACCCAGGAGCCAAGCAGAAATTCCTTCAGTTTTTTCAGCACGAATTTGTTCTTTTAGGGACAAATGCTACCAGCTCTGAGATTGTCATATTAAAAAAATATATTAATATATTCCATCTTTATTTGCTGATTATAAAATGATTGATGCTTATTTTAGAGATTTAGAAGAGAGAAAAGAAACAAATAAGAATATCCTTTAATTTGCTACCTAGAAAGAACCATTATTTGCATGTTGACATAATTCATTTTAGCTTTTTTACTCTGATTTTTTTTGAGTGATTGAATTGGCACACTATTATATACCTTAAGCATTTACCATACATTATTTTGTAAACATTTTCTCACTTCATTAAATACTATTTTAAAAATGCCTAAAAATGTTGCTTTAAAGAGATTCATAACATTCCATATATGGATATTCTTATTGGAATTAAGGTTTTTCCTTTTTTTAACATGATGATGAATATCTTCATCTGCATTTGTATTTCCTTAGGATAGAATTACTGAATTTTAGCAAAAAGTCTTTTAAAGGGCTCTTGATAAGTGATGGTTATGCTTTGAAATTATGAGGAATTTACTTTCCCTAGAAAGGGGGGAGCCAGAGATCTTACCACATGAACCAGGGAATGCTGACCACAGCAGACAGGGGGGTTGAAGTGGCTTCTTGTAGAACTGGCAGGCCAGAGCACCTGCTCCCGTGAGTATGTTTATATGTATGTACACACTATATATATACTCTATATCTATAAACACGTATATATATACCCAAATGTGTGTATAGATGTACAGAGTGTATAGATCTGTGTATGTGTGTATGTATATGGAACAAGGAGAGAAGGGAGGAGAACTCTGCTTCTCTCCCACCCCCACCCCACTCACCCTGGATTGGTTTTGATCTCCAGCGGGGAGAGAGTGAGGCTAGAAGATGGAGGAGTTCCTTTAGGGCAGACAATGATTCTGTGGGCACAAGGAACACTACCTGGGAGGCCTGAGCAGCAGAGCGAAGGAGGGAGCCATTCCCTCCACTTTTGCACGGAACCTCGCTGCACGCTTGCCCCTTGAGGACTGACAGCTTCGGCGGCTTCAGCAGCAGCACCCCTGCCTAGACATGACTGTTTTCACGGTTAGCACGGGCGCTGGTGGAAACTGCAGAGCTTCCTCAGGCGGCTTTGCCCGCGGAGCTCCAGAAAAGAGGGGAGCCCGCGCAGTGGGCAGCGCACAGAGCAGACGCCCGCGGTGATGCTCCCGGCAGACGGGTTGGTGAGGGCTTCTGAGATGCCTCTGGGGAAGCGGGGACCCCAGAAAGAAAATTTCTTAGGATGTCTGCAGGGAATGGACTTCCTGTTTGAGCATACGGGGCTTTTGCCAGTGAGAGGTGGGTTTAATTATTAATGTGACTTTATTTGCTCCCACAGCCTGGCGGAGCTGGGGGTTGTTGGCTTTCATATATGCAGCGCACTAGTCAATGAGGTGAAGAAAATGGAGCGGGAACTGAGAAAAGAGAGGAAATTGTGATTAAAGGGAAAAAATGAAGCCATGCAAATCTAAAGCTTTAAGAAATTGGAGCCTGGAGTGGAGAAGGTTTACTTAGAGTTGGAGAAGGTGCAGGCTGGAAGGAATGGTAGAGGTCTTCCATTCCAACCCCTTCGTTTTACAGAGGAGACATCTGTGGCCAGGCGTAGTTGTCACTTCCTCCAGGTCACACAGTGAGTCAGTCTGAGCCAAAGCAGAGGTCTGCTGGCGCTTCACTCAGAGGCTCCTTCCACCACCTCCTACTGTTTCTCTTATTAATGCCTTTAAGCACGTGGGTGCTATTCGTGAGGGAACAACGCTTCCCAGTTGCTCCCTGTCTTAGTCCTTTTGGGCTGCTATAACAGAAGAGCATAGACGGAGCAGCTTAAACAACAGAAGTTTATTTCTCACAGCTATGGAGGCTGGAGGTCCAAGATCAGGGTGCTGGCATGGTAGAGTTCTGGTGAGAACCCTCTTCTGGGTTGCAGATAGCTGACTTCTCATTGTATCCTCACACGGCAGAATGAGAGAAAGAGGGAGCAAGCAAGCTCACTCTCGACTCTTCGTATAAGAGCACTAATCCCATTCATGAGGCCTCTACCATCAAGACCTCATTTAATCCTAATCACCTCTCAAAGGCCCCACCTCCTAATACCATCACATTGGGGGGAGGGGGAGGGTTTCAACATATGAATTTGAGGGGGACACAAACATTCACTTCATAGCATTCCCCACAGAAAGCACTCGGGAATGGGCTTCAATGTTGGGTTTTCCTGCCTGGCCTTAGAATCCCCTGGGAGTTTTCTACAGTCCTGATGCCCAGGCTGCAGCCTGGACTGATGAGATCAGGATCTCTGAGATCCGTATTGTGTAAAGCTCCCCAGGGGATTCTGATGGCAGCCAGAGACAGGGACCCCTGTGTGAGAGGAGTGGCACCTCACCGAGCTCAGAAACAGGGCCCGGGGCTTGGTTTTCACATAGTGTCAGCAGCTGTGTGACCTGCATCACTGGCCTGTTTGTTACATGGTAATTCCAGTATGCAAAGTCAGGGGCCTGGATCCACTGATTTCTGAAGTCCCTCTCAGTTCTAGAAGCTGCAAGTCTAAGTAAAGACAAATGGACATTGTATTAGAATAGCTTGAATTCAGCACACCTTTTCTTTATCCTCTAATTCTTTTCTCTTCACTCCTTACCTCACAGATTCCCAGGACCTCTTCATCACTCCTCAGAGAAAAACAAAGGAAACGCGTTGGGCTGCCTTGAAATCACTGAAAAGCCGAACAGCTATCTGGTGTTTTCGGTGATGACTGAGGCAGGGGGACTTTCTCACTCTGTATGGCTCAGTCCTTGCTCTCCCGCCCCCGTCAAACTCCCCACAACCTCACAAGACCTAGTTTTGGAAATACCAGCGTAATGCTTATGAAGTCACGCCCCATGAGGTTTGGTCTTGGAGAAGTGTTACGGCTGAAAGAACACAGTCCATGCAATCAGAAGTAATTTCAAAATAAATCAAGTCCTCTACTTGCACTTCTCAAATGCCCTGTGTGAACGGGAAACAGGAGCCCCGACACTTCTCACAGTCTCCCTTTTTCTTCTCCCACCCATGGCTCCCACAGGCTATGACTGCTTTCTAAAGCACTCCCCAAGTCTCTCCAACCTCTGCCACGCACACTTCTGCGGTCCTTTTCTCCTGCTCATTTTTACCCAAATCTCGATCTGAAGTCCAAGAGTGTCCCCTCAGAAGGCAGGACAGACCTCAGAGGGCTGAAGGGGTCGAACACTCTAGAGCCAGAGTGCTCATGATCACCCTGAGGAGGCACAGGGAAGAGAAAGGCAAGGAACACTCAGGCGCTGAGGACTGTTGTCCCTTTACACCCAAGTCATTGGTGAGGCTGTTGGGGCTCCGAACAGGTCATTGCTGGGCGTGATGGGGCGCCTGCTGCTGAAGGGGACAAGGAGGGAGAGAGGAAAGGCGGGCCTTGGCTGCCTGGAAGCAGAGAGCTGGCTTGGGTGACCTCTTGAGGCTCTTCCCTACTGTGACTCTTCCTCCTCTCGCTTTTCACAGACGGAAAGCATATTTGGCAGCGTCTCACCCTGGGCTCTCTGAGTGGAGTATCACTGTCTTCACACACAGCTGGCTGTAAAAACGCGAGCTCCATTAGGCTCACTGACTACAGTTCTTTGGTGAAGATGTTAGAAACAGGCCGAGTGAACTTGGTTTAATGTTTCCTCAGAGTTTTCCTGAAAGCGGGGAAGAGAGCTCTCTTTTTTCTTGGTTTATTTATTGCCCCAAATTTCTTTTTATTTTACTGTAGCACTTGGGATCAAGGCTGAGGGGCTCCAGAGAAAGATCTATTGCTATGAGGTAATTTTATGGACAGAAAGTTCCATTCTCCTCCTCTGTGAATGTTGAGGATATCCTGTAGTGTGACATGGGGCCACGCTCTGAAGATGGCTTGGAGCACTTTCGGAGAAACACAGGATGGAAGAAGCTGTGTGAAGAGTCATCAGACACACTTTATGTAAAGGGGAAGGAGCTCTGAAAGGTGTCTTGAAAACCTACCGAACTGCTGGGCAAGAGAGTATGTGTTAAAACATACCCTAAGAGTATTAATTATTCTGATATGGAAAAGGGAGACTGAGTCATTGGTGCCTATTTCATTCAGTGAAAAGGGAGAGAAGATGGGTTTTGGAGCCAGCATTACCTGAACTTTCATGATGCATTAACTTTGTGAGTTCAAGCTCCTAAGTTTTTGCATCTGTACAAAATGCATGTTAATTTCCCCTACTTTATCCCAACCAGTTGAGGATCCAGTGAACTAACATTTGTAGCGTGTCTGACGTGGTGCCTGGCTCATAGTAGAGGCACAATAAATGCCACATTTCTCTCCTTCCTCAGATACACATAAGCATGCACTGGAATAATACTTTAAGGGAGTTTTTTCAAAGAATCAATTACTTTTGTTCTGAAGCACCAGTTCCTAGCAAGCAGAAATAATGAGTGTACGGAGTCGAGTTCTTTCCAAAATATGGGTGAATGCGTATTCTCTAAGTGAATAAATTGTGTTGGGTGTCTTCATTGTGGGGAGCTAAAGAAGTGGAAAGCTCACTTCTGCCCTCCCTGAAAATACAGTGAGGCTGCGGAGACCAGGTACATATAATGTCAACATTCAGAGATGAGGAATAAAGACGTTTGAAACCTATCCCTGTCTATTGGGTTATTAAGGCTCCCAAACATGCCATCAGCCACCCTACGGCAGCTGGCTCCCACGCTCCTCTTGTGTGGGACCGTGTGTAGCCTCTCTTTCCCCAGGTAACTCAGCTGCTGCTGGGAACACCACCGTGATAGCTCCCCCAGACACCCCACACCACCGCTGCTGCGGGCTCCGCTCTGGCTCTCCATCTGCTCTTGGTTTTGCTACGGCCAATCCCTGCAGAGGCTGAGGATTCCACTCTGCCTGGGCTCCAGCTGCTCCACTGAGAGCTGTTATTTCTCCCCTGCTGCAAGTAGAAGATTCTACATGTAGCACCTGTTTCAACCATCCTTAGACAGTAATATTAGTGATTTCCAGCTTAGACTTTGGAGTTAGAATGCCTGGGTTCAAATTCTACTTCCATCACCTCCTAACTATGACTTTGTGCAAATTAATAATTAAGCCTCAATTTCCATAACTGGAAAACTGGGGCTAATAAATTGGTACCCACTTCATTTTGAAGACTAAATGAGATGACATGCATTTAGTGTAGCACATAGTAGGCTACCAGGAAGTGTTTGCTATTATTATCTAATATTGCAGTTTTGGGGTGTTAGGTGTGTGCTTAATTTACCTTTTCTTTGTCCTATTTCCCCCAGAGGCTGGGCCAGTGATCCTCTCTCACTTGGTCTTCCTCCTCAACTCTCTCTCTGTGAACCAGGATGGAATATACAAACTTCAACTCAGCCATGCCTTTGGGAAAGCTGCTTTCCTCCTATGATCACTTCTTTTCTTACCAAGGCTTTCCCATGGTTTTCAAATCCCGGTGCTAGTTTGAGACTCTTAATGTTAGCATCTAGGAAAGTACTCAGCATCATTTCTTCCAAGTAACCTAGGGTCTTTCACAAAGCTAAGGAGCCAGTGAAGCCTGCTGGACACCTCTGAATTCCAAGAATGGATATGAAGATCAGGCACCCTTGAGATCCTTATTAAAACCAACAATGGAAGCCATTTTGTCACAAGAATGATGCAAATGATAAACGCTCTTGGAGTTCACAGAAAGAGCTTTCGACTCTGCATAAGGTGGTCACCAGTATAACAACCTAAGGCTTGAGCTTTTTCATCTGTGGCCTCAGAGATGTCACTCTTGCTTGGAATTTTCCAACTATAAAATGGAGGTACCTGGGAAGGGTAATTCTGACTAGAGAAATCTTCAAACATGGGCTGCGGGTCAGCTTTTTGCACTGAACCCCAGATGGTGAAGACCAGGAGGCAGGGGTAGGAAGAGTTTGGTAAGTCCACGGGGAGCTAGAAACATCAATCAGAGAGGGGGCAAAGAGTACCTTGGACAAACAGAGAGAACAAAAGTGGAGAAGATGAAATGGAAGGCAGAGGAGTAAGAGGACAGAGGGGAAGAGGAAAGAAGCATAAGAAGTGAAGGTGGCTATTTAAGATAATGAAGAAAGATGAATACAAGACTGCAGAAGAAAACTTGCTCAGGTCTTGTAGATTAAGCAACTTCAACCAACTGCAAAGCACAATGAGCATCTTGTCTCAAGTGTGTGATACTTAGAAGTAGATTTTAACCTATACAAGAGCACATAGGAGAGACATAGTGGGACCTGGAAATGACATCAGTGGTGTCTAATTTATATCTTTGCTCTCTGGACACTCAGACTTTAATTTGATGAAAATAGTTTACTTGATTCTCCATTATGATCTCATCTCTGCCCCACAATGGCACTTTTTGGAATGACTTCCATAGGTTTCCTTGTGCCATATTATAAGATAAGACTGATTTTCTTAAGGAAAGTGATTTAAAAATGTATCATTGATCTTGAGAAATCTTTTAAAGTCTATGACATTTCTTGGCTCAGCAAGGTCAATTTTTGTTCCCAAGTTTCTAAAGAAAAACTTTTATCTCTAAAGGGTTGATTGATTTATTTTAAATAGCCATATTATTCCTTCTTATAGCTTATAAGCCATCTTTGTTTTAAATTTAGTTCTCTAAAGTCTCTAAACTCATTGGACCATAAAAGCATCAATCTCTCTTCTATAATTCCTTTCGATGGCCTCAAATCTACCAGGTGCTCCAACAGTCTGCTGGTGAGTAAGGTGGCATTGCCCCAAGGTGTGACTTGGCTCTTGCTTGGGGTCCTGTAGAGTGACCTGTACCTTTTGTACTTTTCCAGGCAAGAGAGAAGGTAAGAGGCTACCTGGAGACTCAGTCTAGTATCTGACCTCTGGGATGATTTTAAACCTAATGTAGAAATATCAAATACAAACAACTAAGAAATTGTTAGGCCACTTGCTTAAGTGACAGAAGATGAGTAAATCAAGGACAATGATATTAAGTGATGGATGTGATGTTCAGAGTTTGACTTCCTTTAAGTCACAGGAAGGCCTGGGCCAGGGCCTTCCACCTGTACAGCCCTCCGTGGTTCTTCTGCATGTCCTCTTATTCTTCTCTGCCCACAACCAAGGCATCTCAAAATCAGGGGACTCCTCCCAGCCTTTTGTACTGCACCAGTTACATGAGAGGCCGAAGCTCCATCCCGCACTGTGATGATCTCACTGTGATCTTGATTTACTAATCCGTATCCAGAGTTCCTCCTGCCTGGAAGAGGTAAACCAACACTACTTATTGCCTGTGTGATTCCAGATATGTCATCAAAACCCCTGGGGACTCAGTTGTTCATTTTTTTCTGTGAATTGGGGTGATTGGGAGGATTTGCTGACATCATGTATGAAAGGGCTTTATAAGTAAGTTGTAAAATGCCAAATCAGGGTGAGGCCTGCCTCTAAGTCAAGTGGGGTGTGAGGTGAGAGTACTACCAGAGGCCTGCACACCAGACGTCTAAATCTTTATAAGTTAGGAAAACTGTGAAGTTAAAAGTTCAATCTTTCTGCTTTCATAAAGACCTGAAAGGCCTGGTTTAAATTTAGAATTTTTAAACTCCTTGGACTTCTATGCTGGAGTGTGACCCCTCCCCACACCTCTCCCCTTTTCTTTCCACCTGCCTCTATCCTATCACAAAGCAACTTGTGCAGGCATCTTCCTTCACTGGTTCAAGCTCTCAACCTCCCCTCCAAGCATCTGCCTATTGGCTACTAACCCCATGGCCTAGAGATGTGCCAGGACCCAGGAGAGGGAACTAAAAATGGCTCTGTTTACAATGCTCGTGATGAACCATGGGGCTTTTTCTTTTCTCTTCTCTTCTTTTTTTCTCTTTGACAGTGAGCTAAATTTGTAATTGTCAAAATGGGAGGGCCATTGGTCTGAGTTCCAAGAACTCCATTTATTGAGATCATTATCCTTTTAGCATTTTCCTAGCATAGATGATCATGTACCAAAAATGTTTAATGGCTGAAGAATAAATTTTGTCTTTGTGATTTTATTGTTTTTATACTTCTAGAATTCCAAAAACAAGTCCACGTCCTCTGACCTTTTTCTTCTTTTTCCAGTTTTTGTTTCTATTTTAAACAAGCTGCAGTTGAGCAATACAGTTGAGATGTGTTATAGCCTCAATGCAAAATACTCTCCACTGATGTGTGGATACTAGTACTACTATCATCAGTTATTATATTTAGTTAATAAAGTGCCCTGAGAACACACACAAGGTTTTGGGGATGTAATTTGAAATTTACCTGAAGACTGCTTATTCCCTTATCAAATATTTAAGAAGTGGCTTCCTCTCTATAGTGTGATGGTTTAAGATCCAAAAGCTACAGGAAGACATTAATCTAGGATAGTATTGATCTGATGCAATTGAACCTTTGACTACTACAGAGGGAAATATCAGCACAGGTAGTAAGAGTTTGGTTTTTAACTGGAGGTCACAACTTAGAAAATGAAAGATTGTTTTGAGTTACTGCTTTTAGACATTTTGCCTTAGTAATATCAGTCCCTGGCCTTTTTACATGGTATTTGGATGTTTATTATAAAAATAAGACCTAACTTGAAATATCTCATGACTCACAAAGTCTCCTATGGAAGCCCTGCAGCAAATTCAGAGCCATGATTCTGAGTGGGTGAGCTGGATCGTTGTTGGGTCTGAGGATGAGCATCAGGGAGACACGGTCACTCAGGACCAGAGGAAATCCTAAGTGGTAGTCACTGGATATCCAGCTGATGATTTTGAAAGGGAGGACTTGTGGTACCTCTCACAAAATATTGGCATCTAGCCTTACCGGGCTCAGAAAAGGCTGGGATGAAACCAGAGACGGTGTAAAGGGTTAGCCACCCAGGCTCCCCACCAACTGACTGATACTCAAGATTCTACCAATAGGGCTTAAACCATTTTTCTCTTTTCTGGTCAGAAGTTTGGGAACCAAAATGGACATTTTGATGCCACTACTTTGTTGCAGATACTTTGTCACCAAGGACGTCTCATGATACCAATAATAATAGCTAACATTGACAGAGTAATTATTGTGTTTGGCTTTATGCTAAATCTTCCACAGGCAATTCCTCATTTAATACTTATAATCACCCTATGAGATACTGTTGTTATATCTATTACACAAAAGAGAAAATCGAGGCACAGAGAGGTTAAGTAACTTACCTGAGATCACAGAGCCATGAGATGGTGAGACCAAATATAAACATTGGGGTCAGAGACAAATCCATCACCTTGATCCCTCTTAATATCTAATTTACAGAACTCTTAGTGAGGGCTTTGGACTTTACAGGGTTTGGAATGTAGATCTGAGCTGATCTTCTGTAGACCCTTTGGGATCAGAGAACTAGCTAACATCTGTTTTACACTTGCTAATGAAGAGAAAGAAAAGGGTGAAAATTTGGTTGATTTCTTGGAGGCAATATAACAGAGTTCTGGGGCCTCTGAGTTTGAGGTCCAAGGAACAAAAGGATCCCCCAAATCATCTTCAATCCAAAGGCTGTAAGAAAAGGAGATGACTGTCCCATCCGTGTAAGAATTCAGGACCCTGGTCCAGGTCTGGTAACAGGCAGTGACTGATGCACTCTGAGCAGCAGAGACGTTTGTCCTTTACCAAAGTCCGTGGCTGTTGGTTGAATCAGGGCCTGGAACAGCTCCAGAGGCAGGCTGGTCTCTGGCACTGATCCGCCAGCTCACCCCCACCTCCCCCACAACCCGGGGCTTTTGGATTGAATGTCCAATGAACCGCCATCGTACTGGCCTGAAGTTTCCAGTTCTACAAATCTGATCTCTCCCCAAGGCTTACTTTGATGTTGATTCCAAGTCTAGTGTACGGTGCTGACGATGATGTAAGAGACAAATGCTTGAAAACTGAACTTGGATCCTTCTCGGGCTGCGGCAGAGCTGAGGGTGAGGCTTGGCTTTAGAAGTCTGAGGGGTTGAGTGGATGGTGAGAGAAAAAGTCAAACTAGGTATATGCCGGATTCTCTATGGTGTGCTCCTGCAAACTTGAATGCACGTGCTTCTGCAGTGGAGCAGCACAGGCATCCTTCCAAAATCGGTGCCTAATGCAAAATGTGGTTTCCCCAAATGCAAAATGTAGGATAATGATCTTAAGTGCTTTGGTGAACCTTAGAGGCACAGCAGTAACAAACAAGTTTGCAAACTTTTATTATACATGAAATATTGCAACACTGAGTTTCAAAGAATTAATATTTCATTCATTTAAATGATGTAAATAAAAGTCATGGTAGTGCGCTTAAAATATTGAGCTAGTTTTTACACTATCCTTTTAGAATGCATGATTATTATGATGATAATGATTAAAGATGACCTTTTTGTGCACTTTATCATGTTCATTGGATCTTTGTCTTGACTCTAATCTAGCCCAGTAATGTCCAGATTTTGACTTTCACAGACTGGTAACATTAAATATAAATAATAATAATAACAACAGTATGATAAATATAGTAATAATAAGAGGGAACTGACAAGATTTGAAACTTGAAAACTTTTAATTTATTTTCAAATTGCCTAAGTAGTAGCTAAACACGTTCTCCTTATTTAAAAATGTCAAATAACATCGATAAAGCAAAAGTCTCTGGTGACATCTATCTAACCTCAATGTCTTCCAAAGAGGGAACCATTGTTATCAGTTTGCTATGCCTCCTTCCAGAACTTTCTCTACATGTTTACATACATACACAGGTCCATATAGAAGTACATACTTTGGATGCTTTGTTTAAACAGCATCATATTCTACTTTAGGTTCTTTCTTTTCTTAACCTTGGTGATTTTCTATATAAATACAGCTCTGCTTAATTCTTTTTTGACTGTTGTACCTAATTCCATAATGTGACTCTACCATGGTTTATCTAACATACCCTATTTCCTTACCTGTATTTCTTTTTGCACATGTGTGGACATGCTAGAGAAATACTCTCACATATGCCCAGGGATATATACGCAGCTTGCCGTTTTTTCGAAGTAAGAGTTTTAATAAAAAGCAAATTTCCATTTACTCTCCCCACTATTTCCTAAAATATAAAAGGGCAATCACATACTTTAAAAGGGACGTACTTACAGAAAAAAAATGACGGTTGATGGAAACCTTACCATGTTTCACTACAGGTCAGTGGAAATGTCATCAGGGACGAGCTCTGGTGCCGGAATCCGATCCGGAGAGCCACTGCTCCAGTCTAGCCTCAAAAACTAACGAACTCTTCTGCCACCAAGTAACTTCCAAAGAAAACAACAGAAGACCAGGCCATGGGGGCTGATTTCCCTTGTCTGCTGAGCTGCCCCCACCACCCTAGCCCCCATAGGAGGCAGGAAAGGGAGTGAGTCAACTGTGGGCGAGTCTGTGTACACTGCTCGGGAGGGCACACTCACACTCCTTATTGCCCTCAAGAACTGTTGGTCTTTACTGCGGAGCTGCTTCCTAAACTGTGGTTGGTGTTCCTGGGTGTCCACGAGATGAATTGATGAGGTGGCACATAGATAAACTTTCTTTGATTTAATAGCTACATATTAGTTTAACATTCGTTACAGAGAAAAGATATTTAATATCTAACACAAAGACATTGGGTTGATTGAAAGAAAAATATTTGAAATTGGATCTGCAAGTTTTAACATAGAAAAATTACCAAGGATTAAGTCAAGTAAGTACTCTCTGTGATCCTGAGCAATTTACTCAGCCTTTTGAATCCCAGGCTCCTTGTCTTTCAAATAGGCTCAGTAATATCTATTCTCTGGAATGTCATGAGGTCCTATGATGTCGAGTGTAGAAAGCGCCTGGCATGTTACAGGGTGTGAATAAGCATAGGTTTGACTCCCCTTTTTCCACTTTCTTCTCTTGCTCCCCCAGGATTCCCTTCTCCAGGTCCTAATCCAGGTCTTGAATCTTCATTAATTAGAGTCTTACTAAGGTGTTAACTGTCAACTATTGTATTTGTATTCAAATTGTGCAAGTTCTGAAAACTAGCAAATCTTCTACACGCAAATGAATGAATCTCTCAGTGATGGAATTTCAGACCCAGAGAGGATATTCTTGAGGAGGGAGATATTTCTAGAGATAGAAAAAGAACACCATGTGGATTATTTGTTAGGCCTGATTGGGTGCAGAAGAATCCGTGTTTGCCATTTCCAATGAACAGTTGTCACCTCCTCTGTCCATGGAATTTACTTTCTTACTACAAGGCCAAGACAAAAATCTATTAAGATCTGAAAAGAAATTTTGTTTATTGGAAAAAAAATGAAACCAGCTCTAGCTACTCTTCTAGGAATAATCTGGGGGAGGTGAAAGCTCCTGGTTCTGTTTTGAAACTGGGTTTTATTTTCCAGTGGACGGGAATGTACAAAGAAGCCTGGCTTGCAGGGATCTCCCACGGGCCTCCCCGAGATCCTTTGTGAAAATGTAAGTTATACTCATTCTCACCCAGAGTGAGAGCATCGTGCATTGTCTGGAAACAATTAGAGGTATTTTTCCATCTTGATCTGACAACCTCAGACACATGGGCAATTGTGGGTGGGGGTGGGGGTGATTTGAAGTCTAAGTTCTACTGTTAACTATTTAAAACAGTTAAAGTATTAAAACTAATTAAGTTGAATATGCTTGGTGCCCCAAAGGATGGGCATTGATGGAACAGGGAGGCTCAGAGAGGTTTAAAAGTCACCAGGAAGAAAAGTCTTGGAGCTCTGGAAAATATTTTGTCACTGCTAATGATTTTCCAAGATCTTTCAGGAAAATAGTGCGACAATGAAAGGCTGTTTAGGAGAACGCCTGAACTGACATCAGGGCTGCCTGGGGACCTGGTGACTGCAGGTGAGCCTGGCATCACCCAGTGTAAGGGGTGGCACTGGTGCTGCGGCCCCTGACCAGGTTGGTCATAAGGATTCCAGAGAGGCAGGCTGCAGAGTGACAGGTCTTTTTGTCAAGATGCCCCAGTCCCCTGGAAACTGCGCTTGGATTATTAAAAAGAGAAATTATGCTGGTTTATCTATTGGTTTGTTTTGAAAGAAGGCTGGAGTGGAAAGAGAGGTCAGAAAGGGGCCAGGGCAGCCGGAGGAGGCGCTCAGGGAAAGCAGGCCAATGTGGACAAGAGATATGCAAAACCTGAGACAACCTCATTTGGCAAGTTTTGTCAAAAACCATTTAAACTTTATTTTAAAACCGAAGTCAGAGGCAAATGTTCCCACCTTTCTCCTGTTTGTCAGCGAAGTCCAAATTGCTGAGTGCTGTAAAGGACAATTGTGTCAACAGTACAAGGCTTTGCATCTGCCAAATGGTAGTCAGAAAAAGGCCTCTCACTTGCGTAGGGACCTAACACTTTGCAGAGTGTTTTCACAGCTATGGTTTAGTGGATCCTTATGGCAAACTTGCAGGGGAAGCAGGAAGGCATCGCCATTTCAAAGACGGGGAAATGGGGGCTCGGAGAGGTGGAGGATCTTGTACAGTGTCTCAGAGCTAGCGAGTGGTGGAGTGACGATTCACACCTGGTCCTCCCCCTGCATGCAGTCCCTGTCCCCAGACCGTGTGTGGCCGCTGGGCAGCTCTCCAGCAAGGAGCTTGGGCTACTCAGTGAGTTCACGGGGTGGGGAGGTGAGATTGTGACTAACGTCAGCTGCCAGTTAAGATACAGATGTCCATTTCTTTTCTCCTGCCTTCCTTCCGGTTCTTCTCCCGCACGGGTCTGCAGCCTCCAGATGGCAATGAGCAAGAGGGACATGCCTTCATCTTGGGAACAGAAGCAGAATACAAAAGCTATGGTGTGAGATGCCTGGGGTGCTAAGGCTCACAATGGGTAAGGCAGCATGTTTCAACTGGGCTTCAGAATAAATTTTCTAAAATATAAAATTTAACAGAAAAATCTCTGCCTGCAGATCCATCGGTAGATTGGTCAGGAATGAGAAGACATCTCATTTTTCTCCATTGAGCATCACTTAAGACCTTCAGAGTTCTTGAGAATTATATCCTCTTCTTAAAAAATACTAGCTTTTTTTTCAAGGATAAAATAAATTTTTTCCTCATTCAATGAGAAGCAAAGTAGCATTAAAGACTAGAGATATTAATAACATTGCTTCTATGCTGAAGAAAGCTGGCCAGCCTTTTCTTAGAAGATGGATTATATTTACTCACAGAGTCTCTTAATTTTGATCAGAGATTCGTGCCTATGATTCTCGCGCCCGGTTGATAATAAACCTCTGCCTTTCCCATCCGTGATTCCAGAGCTGACAATGCTGCCCACGCCCAACCCTGCAGAAACATGGGCACTGGTAAACGCAGCAGGCTTCCAGGAAGAGAAAAGCAGGAGTGCCCAAGACCAGGTACTGAAGCTCAGGGGATTAGCAGGGCCGTTTGGTCCCTGGTTCTGCATCTCTTTATCCTCATTTTATGCAAAACTTGAATTAATGTGTCTAACACATTTCCTCAACAAATTTGGAGGAGGTAAGAGAGTGGCCCACAGAAAAGAAGGGAGAGTTGAGAGCCTGACAACAAAAGCAGCATAAAACCCACAAGACACAGACTTAAGAACTACAGACACTCATCATTCTGGGGCCATTTGTCTAGGGGCAAATACTACCAGCTGCCTCAACAGGCTTTGCAGTGAATACTGTTCTACTATCCTGCACAATATTTGAACTTCCAAACGAGGAGTCAAATTAGATTCAGCACATACTACTTGAGAAAACAGGAAATGTATATTATTATTGAAAAATTATTTTCAATACGATAATGATAATATCATGATATTATCTTATCATTATCAAATGATAATAAATCTGTCAGGCTCTATTTTTTTTATTGTGGCAAAAAAAACACAACATAAAATTCACCATCTTCACCATTTTTAATATGCACATTATTGTGAAACAGATCTCCAGAACTTTTTCATCTTGCAAACCTGAAACTCTAAATCCATGAAACAATTTCCCTTTCCCCCTTCCCCAGACCCTGGTAACCACCATTCTACTTTCTGTCTCTATGAATTTGACTACTTTAGATACCTCATATAAGTGGAATCCTACAGTATTTGTCTTTTTGTGACTAGCTATTTCACTTAGCAGAATGTTCTCAAGCTTCATCCATGTTGTAGCACGTGGCAAGATTTCCTTTGTTTTTAAGGCTGGATAATATTCCATTGTACATATATACCACATTTTGTTTATCCATTCATCTGTTGATGGACATCTGGGCTGCTTCCACCTCTTGACTATTGTGAATATTGCTGCTATGGACATGGGTATACAAATATCTCTTGGACACCCTGCTTTTATTAGTTTTTAAAGAGGTAATTCCTCTGCTATTCAGAAAATATGACTATCGAAAATAACTTTTAAATGAGCCCTTTTTAATTTAAATTATTTACAGAGAGCTGAGTTTTCTTCACAATAAATGCCTTTGTGCAGTACCCTAAATAGTTGGGTTAGCGATATTCCAGGACTGGCAATCTCTATCTCTGTCTCTGAACAAGGACCTCATTCTCAGCCATGGTTGACCCATTTTCTTCCCATCAAAAGTTTCGGGTTCGAGTGCTTCATTCTTTCCTTTCCACGTGCCTCTGCTTCTACCCTATGACCTTCTTTTCCCTAGACTGAGAAAAGTCCTGACCTGTCGGAGGCCCACCCCCATCCTTACCTGGAGGGGACCACCACCCGCCTCACCTCATTGGTTACCATTATTATGTCATCCAGATCAATCACTGGGCACTCACACTGTGGTAACTGTCACTTTGATCATTCGTTACACTTTGTTAGTCCTCATCAGATCCAGGCCCCACTAATCGGAAACAGCGGCCTTCCAAAAGCAAGGCAACCTGGTGACCAGGGGCAATTACTACATTGTTTGGTTTTTAAATTAGTCCCTTCTTGGTGCTCTGATCACCATCAGGAGGCTGTGATTCAGAAACCCAGGGGGTGCCTGCTGCTCATGCCTCCCGCAGCCAGGCTGGATTCATGCACACCCTGTTGGTGGTTCCAAGTTGAGGGCAACCCCAGTGGGCCTGAAAAACACAGTCTGCGACCTAGAAGCTTAGCCTCCTCATAAAGGGGAGTCCTTGCTGGACATTCTCACCCACGGGTGTTTACACATAAGATGATTCCCGTGGTAGCTTACTTCCTCTATGAGGAGGTATGGGATCTTAGCTCAGCTTAGGACCAAACCACCCAACAGCAGAGCCCCATGGCTTAAGGGAAGCCTGTTTTCTTCCGGCCTACACCCAGGATGGTGCTGGAACCGGGAACGAGGGGGGCCGAGGCAGACATCTTGTGAGTTTCCACAGAATGGAGTTAGGAGCTCCAGCTTCCAGCTCAGATACCTGTGGCTGGCCCTGGAGAAGGGTGTGAGAGGGTCATTGGGCAGGAAATTAAAGGTACATCTCTGCCATCTTCCAGCGAATCATTTTCCTTAATGTCAGTGTTTCCCAAACTTCAGGCATCTATAGCACTACTTTCATGATTTTTGCCATAGATAATTCTCTTTTTTATTTTAAAAGAGTTATTTTAAAGGAAACTATTCCATACTTTGAATGGAAAGCAAATATTTCTTGTCTTCCTTTCAGCAACAATGTCTAAAAATGTTGGTTATTCCCGTCCCAAGGAGTACCCAGCCTCAGTGGTTAGCCCACAGATGAATACCCCTCACCCCACTTCTAGTCCAGTGGTAGCTTCTGCCATAACTTGGGGTGGGATAGCTTGGTGGGCCCTGAATAGTGGGGATTGCATTTGGCAGATTACTATTGCTAATGAGCAGCTGTAGCTTATTCCTGTTAGGGATTTCTGTTACATAGGTGTAGTAATGCCTTGTCTTGGAGGAATGACCCTGATGGTTCAATGACAGGCTGTGTGGACTAAGATGGGAGTTTTTTAGGCAGGGCGCTTTGGCTCATGTCAGGCAGGGTCTTATCTTCTCATGCTTGTTGGGTACCCACTAGAGCTGATGTCTATTCTTCTCCTCCTCTCTCCACATACTCTGCCCACTCTTTCCTGAAACATGTATCAACTCTCATACTTTGGCGAGAAGAGCGTCATTGTTCTGTAACAAAGCTTTTACTCCCAAGATGTCTACTTGGGGACCTTCAAACTGTGTCCCAGTACATCCCAAGTTTTCTGTCTTAGATTTCCATGGTGCAAATGTAGCCAAAATAGGAGCATTCTTAGGCTACCTTTGATGACCTCTTGGATAGAGGGCTTTAAGTTCCGAAGAGCAAGTTTCATAGGAAGTACGTAAGAAGAAATGCATGCAGCTCCTGCTTTCCCTCTTGCATCTCAGAAGCTGCAGTTAGCAGGATGGACACAGCGCAAACATGCCTTTTGATTTAAGGTAAAAAACGGAGATATTTTGTTTTTCAGTAAGGCAGAATATATCTTAATGTAGTAATTGAATTTAGTTCTATTTAGTCTAGTTTTATGGGGGTAGATCTAGAGTTGGGAGGAAAGAATTGACATTGTTTAATACTTAACAGATGGATAGAAAACAAAAAGTTTAGGAGATAAGAATGTCAGAAGGTTACCAGCTGCTGTGAGCATACAGTAAAATGGAATTTATTTGAAACGTTAGGCTTGTGTTTGCTAATACATGTCTCTCTTTCTATTATATTTTAGATTTACAAATTATTCAGAGGGAAAGCTGTCTTTTTGGCTAAATCTTGGGTGGATTACTGTGTTCCAAAAAGGTATCTTTGTGTTTCATATGAGCTGTACCTAATTATGCAAAAAGATGTTCCTACTCTTGAATGGTAGAGAATTTGGAGTAGTAATTTGTTAGCATGTTAACCCTATGAAGCAGCAGTCATTGCTTTCCATTCTCAAATTTGCATGTCTGAAGATCATTAAATAGTTATAGGAGGGTAAGTAAACTCCTCAACATGTGCATTAATTTTCACGTTATGAGACATGAAATTCTACTACTAAGAAAGCTAATTAGGCAAGGGCCACTTTTATACTCTGGAAAGGGTAAATTCACCATTGAAAATGGAGGGAATTATTCCATCAAAAGTTTCTTAATAGAGGGGCCGGCCCGGTGGCACAAGCGATTAAGTGCGCACGCTCCGCTGCGGCAGGCTGGGGTTCGCTGGTTCGGATCCCGGGCGTGCACCAACGCACTGCTTGGCAAGCCATGCTGTGGCGGCGTCCCATATAAAGTGGAGGAAGAGGGGCACGGATGTTAGCCCAGGGCCAGTCTTCCTCAGCAAAGAAAGAGGAGGATTGGCAGATGTTAGCACAGGGCTGATCTCCTCACAAAAAAAAAAAAAAAATGTTTCCTAATAGAAGCCCCTTGGCACCACCTCCTCTTGTATTGTGTCTTATATCTAATGTGAAGTCAGTCAAAACGACTGCAAGTGTTGAGGGATGACGTGAGCCCAATAGGAGGAGTTTACCATTTGGAACCTCACAGAGTCTGAGGCATTGACTTCCTCAGGGATGTTGGTCAATGCTTAACCCATGGATTAATCTCCCTAACTTCCTGGTGGAGATTCAGTTGCTTAACTATTTAGCAAGGGTTCTTTAAAAAGCAGTGAATTAGTTATTGTCTGAAAAGCAATGTGAAGATATACTAAGTACTATTATGGTTAAATTGAGGAAGGCTACTTTTATGCACACCTTCTGTAAAAACCATTAGATAATTCTTTGGGTCAAAAGGACAATGCATTAGGATAAATAAGTAGGAAATAAGAGAAGTCATTGAATAGAAAGTGGAACACTTGACAGGAACTCCACGTGTGGTAGGATGGATTGGTTCTAGGGTTACATGGGATTGCCAAAGGAAAATAGATTTGTGGGGAGGGCAGCAGGAGGGGGAAGGATGGGCAGGCTATTGATGAGAACCTAGCTAAAATTGAAGCTCCAGGAACTTAAATATAAAACCAAACATGATATTTCCTTAAAGCACCAGCTCCTTCTATCTTGGAAGCAAGTCATATCCAATCAACAATCATTTGCTGGGTGTCTGCTACGCATTTATTACTATGTTCAGACTTGTGGGAAAAAATAAAGGGTGAGAAATAGAGTCCTAGACCTCAAGGAGTTTATAAACTTATTGGGGAGCCAAGGGTTAGATACAGTAAGAGACTCTAAGAGGGCAATACAATCAAGCAATATAATCAAGGGCATCTGATAAGTTTTAAGGGAAAGGGTACCTCAATGAAGGCTAGGGTTCTTTTTAACAGAAACTTTGGGGTAATTGCCAAAGGTTTTATAGGAAGGTGGAGTTTGACCTTGAAGAGTTTTATTGCTCACCAATTTTAGATGGAAAAGTCTTCCTTCCACTTTAAGCCATTTCCATTTCAGATCAAGACTGCTATTTCTCACTCTCTCTTTGCAGATTCTTCTACTTCCCCCTTAAATGTTGGTATCCTTCAAGTTTTCTTCTTGACCATCCTCCTTTTCTACTCACAAAACCAAACACTATCAATGTGACAGATTGAAAACTCAAATGAGAACAGGGAATGGAAAGGTAATATAAAACTATGAGTCCAATAGATAGGATACAATAATGAGTTATGGGGCTTGTGGTAAATGAAGAGTTTTTGCCTGCCTAAAGGCATTCAAATTTAAGTTTAAATATATATATACTGTTCTTGCTCAACAAATCACCTTTACTAGCTGGGATTTGGGTTGCCAGTGGGTGATCTATGATCTATCTACTGACTTCTAAACTTTGTTTTCTAAACCTGAGCTCTTCTGAGTTTCAGATTGATTTTTCTGAGTATCTAATAGTCATCTGCATGGAAGTCCCCCAGATATCTTAAATCAGGGTTGATAAACTATAGCCTATGAGCCAAATCCAATCCATACTCCTGCCCCATCTATTGGAACACAGCCACATTCCTTTCCATATTATCTATGGCTACCTTTACCCTACAGAGGCAGATTTGAGTAGTTGTGACAGAGACCACATGGCCAACAAAGCTTAAAATATTTACTGTCTGACACTTTATAGAAAAAGTTTGCCAAACCTTGCCATAAACCAGCAAGTTCCCAAATGAACTTATCCTCTTCTCCCCCAAACCAATCATCAATTTACTTTGGAATCCCTCTGGTCCCTTCCTCCACCTTACCTTCCTCATCTAAGACGTATCTTGAGACCTGACATTGCTCATACCTCGCCCCAGCTCTACATTTCTCCCACCACAGCCCTGGCTCAGGCCCTCCTCATTTCTCACTCATCTTAGGATCTGTTATCTCTACATGAACATTAGATTTACATTTTTATAAAAACAAATCTGATCACTTCTCTACCTAGAATCCTTCAATGACGCCCCATTTCCTCCTGGATAAAACACTTCTTTCCAATCGTGCAATCCCCTTTCTCATTTATACCCCTACCTGAATGTTTAGCCTCATCGCCTTCCATCCTCTCACTTGCTCTCTACAGTCTATGTTAATAATGTATTTATCATTGCCTTAAATGAATCATTCTCTCCTTCATGCCTCTGAGAGATGCACATACTGTTCTCCTTTTATGTCTTGGTTTTATATCTAAGGAACTTAACTGTCAAAATTCAACTTCAACATCATTGCCTTTGTAGCACTGTGCCATCCCTGATCTATCCTCCCTCTGCCTAGCACCCCTGACCCCAGAGGCCAGGGCCCCCTTCTTCTGATTCTGGACTGTGTTATGTATAACTCTCTTAGAGTTCATCTCAAATTACATTCAGTTCTAATTACATTTAGTTCTCTCTCTCTCTGCTTTAGGTGTGAACTCATTGAGGGATCCTGTCATATATATATTTATATCCCTAGAAGATGTCATACTGTTTGCCAAAGATTAGGTGCTCAATAAATGTTCAGTGAATTCCTGAAGCTGAATAGAAGTCAATAAGTCTTTAAGAAACAAGGACTAATCCCTAAGTGCTACACAGAACCTTTGCCGGAGGACCACCAACCTTGGGCATAAATTGTAAACAAAAGTCCATGATTGATTGAATGATGGGTTAATTCAGAAACAGAGAGACCCTTTTCAAATGCAAATCATATTATACTACTCCCACCCTTAAAACCTTGCATGGTTTCCATTGCACTTAGAATAAAACTCAAAATCTTTGAGGTGACCAACATCAAGCTGGATTCAGCAGTCCAGTCTCTTACCACCCTCCTCCTGACTCACCACACTCTAGGCACACTGACCTTCCTCTAGTTTCTCAAAAGCACCACTCTTTTCTGCCTTGGGGGTCTTTGTACCCGCTTTCCATCTTCCAGGAAGTCTCCCCTACTCTTCCTCTGGCCCAATCCTATTTATTCTGCCTGTCACAGTCCAGACGTCATGTCCTCTGAGGGGCTTCTCAACCTAGAATTCTCTGCTCATAGAGCCTGTTCTTGTCCATTAAAGCACTCACTACTGTTTATAACAGTATGCTTGTGTGTTGGTTGGTGTGTTTAACATCTCTCACTCTTCCATGTAGATGGAAAGCTCAAGGGCAGAAGTCATACTAGTTTTGTTTACTACCGGCATTGCCTGGCACATGCTGGGTGCTCCATAAGGATTTTCTAAATAAACTAATAAATGAAAGAGGGAACATTCTGGATATTTTTGAATAGAGAGGTGGCTAGATCTGTCAGCAATATGGAGGATAGATTGGAGTGAGGAGTAACAGGAGTAGGGAGAGGCGTTAGGAAGCCCTTGCCTCGAGAGAGACACAAGTGTTTCAGAACTACTGTGATGAGGTGGGGATGGGAGGGAAGAGGCAAAATTATCACTCTTTTCAGATTCTATTCTTTTCTACCAGGAAAGCTCAAGAGAAAAACCTCTAAGGATGAATTAAAAAGTTAAATAAGTTGGCCATTTTCAAAAATGTGTGTACTAAAATCATAGCTTTCTTATACACCACTAACAACTAGCTTAAAAAGACACAATGGAAGAAATATTCCATTCAAAAAAGTAAACAAAAAATTTAAAGATTATGAATAAACTGAATGAGAAATATGTGACAGACCTTAAAAAATCATAACAAAGTTATAAAGAAGACTTGAATAAATCTTTGAATTAGCATATTCTTTAATGAGAAGCCTCAATATTACTAAAAGTGAATTATACCTATATTAATCTATAACTGTAAGGCAATTCTTTTCCAAGTGCTCAGTGGATTTTTATAAAATTTGATAAAAATGATTTTAAAGTTCACCTAGATGAAAAAACTTTTGAGAATAACAAAAACATTGTTAAAAAAAAAAGAAACAATGAGGAGGTAGATGTCTTCTTATATAATAATAATTTTAATTTATAATAATTAAAACAGTATAATAAGCAATGCAAGAATAGCCAAAGAAACTATTGAACCAAATGGAAAATCCAGAAATGGATCTAGTATTTATAAAAGTTTTTAATATGATAAATAAGATATTTCAAATCACTGAGGCAAGGATAAATTATTCAATAAATAATTTTGATACACTGTAAAAATAGTGGCAAAATTGAAATTAAATCTCTACCTATACCCAAAATCATTTTTAAAAGTATTTAAATATATATATATATAACATATCACACATACTATATATTATAATGTATAAAATATATACATGAAACCATTAAGATATTATGAGAAAATATTCATATGATCTTGGGGGGTGGGGAGTACTTTCTATAATGACACCAAAGACAGAATCACAAAGGAAAAGACTAACATATGCAACTACATAAGCTTTTAATTTTTTTTGTTAGAAAACAACAAAGTTAAAAGTTAAGTGGTAATCTAGAAAAATGTTTGCAGCATTTATACTAGACAAAATTTAATATCTCTAATAGATAAAGACCTCTTAAAAATCAAATTTTTTAAATGGCTAACTTCCTCAAAAATGGGTAATCAGAATAAGCAACTAACATATCCACACATATACACATACATGAAAAGAAATACGGATGTCTCACAACATAAGGAAAAGTTTAATTTCACTAGTCATCAAAGAAATGCAAATCACATCAATAGTAAGATATAATTTTCACCTACCCACCTGAAAAAATCAACATTAAATGATAAATTAACATCCATTAATACCCAGACTGCTGGGGGTGAGGTAAATTGCCAAAACTTCCCTAGAGGGTAGTACATGTCAAAAGTCTCAAAAATAAAAAAAGTATAAGCCTTTTGAATCACAAATCCATTTCTAGAAAACTTTCCTCCCCAAAGTAAAATTATACCCAAAGACTTTATAAATGAAATCATTGATAACTCTTATGCATTGCATCTTTATTGAGTACCTGCCAGGTTCCAGGTACAGTAACTAAGGGTTGAGACACAGAAATAAACAAGAGATATAATTCCTGCCCTCATAGAGCTTCGTTCTCACAGGAAAAACAGTAAATAAGGAACCAAATAAAAAGTATAATAATTAGAGATTGTTGAACATGCTGTGACGAAAATAAGCATGGAAACTGTGACAGTCAGGGAAGACTTTTCATAAGAGAGGACATCTAAGCTAAGAACTGAAGGCTGTAAAGGAAATATTTATGCAAAGAGCTGAGCACAGAAAGCAGCAATGTAAAAACCTCTGGCAGGAAAAAGCTTGGTGTATTTGAGAACTGACAGAAGCCCAGGAAGCTGGAGAAGACTAACCCTCAGGTGGGGGCGGGGTTGTGTGTCACCGAGGTGGGTGGGGTGGGGAAAGGTGGGCGGTTGGGGGGAGGGGGGTGGGGGTGGTGTGTTGACAGTGGTGAGAGGTGAGGTAGGCACTGGCCACTCACACAGGATGTTGTGGAGCATGATACACAGTTTGGATTTTGTTCTATCTGCAATGGGAAGCCATCAAAGGTTTTGATGGAGGGAAGAGATAGAATCTCATTTGTATTTTAAAAACATTTCTTTGCTTGCTATGTGGAGAACGGATTTAAGGGGGGCGAGTGAGAAGGCAGGAAGACTGTTTCGGAGGTGATTACGAAGTCAGAGAGAGAGGTGATGGTGGGTTGGCTTTGTGTGAGGGTGGAGACACGAAGATGTAACAGAGATGGTTTATAATGGGAAAAATTTTGGAAACAACCTCCACGATCTGTGAGAGAGGATGTACTGAAAAAAGATATGTGCTCCTAAGCTGCCAGTAAGGCTGAGTTGTCAGAAACAACTTGGACATAGCAGACACCTTTTGAATCTTAGGTGAATAAACTGTTGGAGCAACAAACTGAAAAAATAAGAGGAAATAATTGGTGGAGCCAAGTCTTAGAGAAGACATAAGAGGCAACCAAAAGCAGAGGGAGAGCAGTGCTTCTTGGCAAAGAAAGTCGCTTCTTCCCAGGGTGACCACAGGTTCTGGCTTGCACAGGACAGTTCCAGTATGGTGTGGATCTACAGTTCTAATGTATTATGTCCTTGTATAAGGATTACTGTGTCCCCTTTCACTTTCAGAAGTGTCCTGGGCTTGAATGAGAAATTATATGGTCGCTCCACAGTGCTTCACCAGGAACAGGAATGAAAGGAGAAGGAAAGTTCTATTAAACGAGTGGAGAGATGTTCAGTTAGAACAGTGAGAGAACTCAGAGAAATGACCTCAGTCACCACAGTGGAGTAGGAGGCAAGCTCATCAGAGCACCTGGGGTGAGGGTGGGCTGGGGTCTTCAGCAGAGTAGAAGAGACTGGTACCACCAGTAAGGTGGAACTCATAGGGAGCCGAGAGATGAGCAGAAGGAGGCTCAGAAGTTTCCAAGGCTGGACAGATGTCATCTATGTCACCTACATCCCTGGCCCTGTTCTTCCTAAATGTTCCTAATTTAGGCTCAACAGAGAAAGATTTTATTATCTTTGGTGTCATGTTTGTGGCAAACTTATTTTATTATATTCTTTGAAAAACAGAAAGCCGTGTATCCGAAAGTCTTTTAGTTAGAATACTCACAAAATCAGAACCCTTTCAAATAAAACCAATTCCTTGCATCAATTGGGTCATGGATTTTATTTTTTATCTTTTTGTTTATTCAACAAGTATTTGTGTATCATAGCACCTCCCTATGTGTCAGGAACAGTATTGGGAAATGGGGATACATGCACGAGACAGTATGACAACTGGTCCCACAAACTACTGCCAGTCTGTCTACATTCCCACCTTCCTCTTAGTGATAAAGGCTGTAAATATAGACTGGAACCAACAGTCATTTTCTTTCACATCTTCATGCACAAATTCTCTGTCTCTCTTCTCCCTCTTCTAGTCTCAGCCTCTCTCCAACAAGCATATATTAGATTTTCCTCTGTTAATATTTTTTTGCTTTCTTACGTCTTCGTAGGCTAATACGTTAAATGTTTTTTTAAAAAGGCATACACGCAAAGATTTGAATGCAAATGTTTATAGAAGCTTTATTCATAAATTCCAAAAGCTGGAAACAACCCGTATGTCCATTAATGAATAAATGAACAATGGTATATCTGTACAATGGAATTGTACTCATCAGTATAAGGGAACTGATATGTGGAATAACATGGATGAGTCCCAAAACATTATGCTGAGTGAAAGAAGTCAGATTCGAAGGGTTGTATACTGTTTGATTCCATCAATATGACATTGTACAGAAGGCAAAACTATGGAACTGCAAACTGGATTAGTTGGGGCTAGGGTGGGGAGAGGGGATTGACTACAAAGGGGCAGGAGAAAATTTTGGAGCGATTTAAATACTCTATATCTCAATTCTTACATGACTGTATATATTTCTCAAAATGCAATGATCTGTATATCCAGAAAGGATGAATTTTATTGTATGTAAATTATACCTTAATAAACCTGACAGCTGAAGACTTCCGACAGATTGGTTTTTCTTTTTCTACACACACATACACACACACACACACATACACTCACAGAAAACAAGAGAAAAGAAGAAACAAGGGAAGACAGGGGAGAAGAAAAGAGGCTGATATGATGGAAAAGGGAGGGAGATTTTGTTAAGATTCTTTGATAAAGCAATGTAATTCCTAATTGACTATAACAGAAGTATGGTGCTTACCTGCCTAAAATTGCCAGCTACATGTCAAGGACGTATTAGGGGAATAAAAGATCTACCATAACATTTGAGAAGGTCTCCAAAATAAGAGCAAATAAAATATATTTAAAATAAAACATGTCATTATACAGTAAAGTAAAAATTTGGTGCTTCTCTCTACTTATGACAGAGCTCTATTATGAATGCCCTCCAGGCCAGAAGGCTTGTGCTTACCTGCATAGGTGTCTTAGAATAAAACAAGTATATTCAGGTCACCCCACCCACCCATCCACCCACACCGTCCACCATAACCTGAAAGCCAAGGAGATAGCAGTGGCTAACTCTGTTCCCAGCACTAACCTCTTCAGAGGCACAGCCATACAAAGGCACTATCCAGTTCAGGTCATGGTCAGCAAAAAAGAGGGAGTGACTTGTGTTTCTGCCATTTAGAGAGTGAGAGTAAAATTAATATACAGGATTACATCTGAAATCCACACATGGCATTAGATTCATTTTTTAATCAGGAAAGGGAGCCACGCTTGCAAAACGTTTAGGCCAGTTAGTATGCATGAGTGCAAAGACAGCACAGAAAATATCCTTATTGAGGTAAATCACGGTAATTTAGCTCACAGAAGGAGGCTAAATTATGAGAAGAGTGGACTTCTGGAAGGTCTTTACTGTGTAAAATCCATTCCCGCTCAATCCCATCTCCCACTCCCAACCCCAAACCTCTCTTTTGAACGGTCACATTAGTGTTCTGGCTTCTTGCCCGAGAACTTGAAAATGAAAGGATGGAAAGTGAGCTTAATGTTCTTTGCTAGGCATAAGTCCCCTTTCTTCTTCAACACAGGCCCAGGGAGTTCCACTGGGGATTAAAGAGTAAGAATCCAGTATTTTAAATAGAATGATTTGATGGCAGCATCATAAGGATTTAGTGGGAGCTGTAAGAATAGGGGCCCCTTTTGGTCTCTGGGGTCTGTTCCCCAGACTTTGGCCATGCTGTTTTCACATATGGGAAAATGCAGGTAGAATTTTCTTTCCAATCTTAACATCCTCTGGTTAAATCATATGCTTGCATTTCTCAGCCACTTCTGTCCAAATATGTTTTCCTAATGAGGCATTATATTCCTATGAAATCAAGCTGCTTTTCCTCAAAAAGAATATTTTGTTTGAAAAACACACACGATCTCTATTAGTTTGTGAACAGTAACATTATGTTATTTTAAAAATAGTATATGATGATACTTCCAAATGCTGGCAGCCACAAATTACAATTTATTTGTGTTCCCCACAGAATTTATAACATGTGATAGGTTTCCAGGCTAGCCCATACTGCCATAGTGCTAGCCCAGTGCCAAATTAACTGAAAAAAAAGTCTATAATGTTACTTGTGAAATGGTCATAGAAAAATAAAACTGAAAGCTTTAGAAATTATTTAGATAAAATGACAATGCAAGAAAAGAACCAAAGCCCAGAAAGATTACAGAAAAAAATACCAGTAATTAAATACATAAAAACAGACGAAAATCCAAAGAATCATTTATCTCAAATATGGGTACTTAGGAAAAAGTGAATAAATTGGAGAAAAATTTTAGATTGAGTTACATGGAGATTTTGAGAAGGGTTTCCAGGCACTTCTAGGGGTTGAGAAATCAATGGCATGGTTCTTTATTAAATTACATTCCTATCAAAATGAACAGGTTTTCTTTTTTTGATGCTGCATATTGCTAATATTGGGCTTCATTTGGGAAGAGACAAACTGAAGAGCAGTGGTTTTCCGGAGGCAAGAGGAAATAGTGGGTTTCTTGCAACCTTTTTCTCATTATACGCAAAACGAAGTCCCTTCCCGTCCTCTCTACACATTTTCCCCGAGATGGCCTCTTTCTCACCCATGGATTTACTTGCTGATTATAAACTGACGATTCTCAAATTTGTCCCTCAAGCTCACACCATCTTTCTGAACTTCAGACCTACCTCATGCCTCCCACCAAGTTGTCCCGCAGATGAATCAAGTGATATTTGTCCAACAAGTACACTCTCTCCCCCAAGAGTTGCCTCCCAATCCCACCCACCCCCAGAAGACAAAAGGAAAAAAGTCCTCCTCTTCTTCCTGTCTTAATTGATAGCACCTCTCCCCTTACCTCCCCAGTCACCTGGGCCAGAAGTACTAGAGTCTCTAGGACTTTTCTCCATGGACCCCACATGTAATCAGCCCTCATTTTCTCTCCAATTTTCCTTTCCAATGTCTTGCAACTTTGTTCCCTCAGTTCCACCACCAGCACTACTGCAATAATTCAGTTATTATAGTAACTGATCTCCCTGACTGCTCTCTTGCCCCTTGCAGTCCATTTTCCAGATTGCCAACAAAGTAAGACCTAGAAATTTGCAATTTTAAGCAATTTGCAGTGATTTTTAAAATACACTTATGTTTGAAAACTGCTGATTTAGGAGATGATGTCCAATCCTTTGGACTGGGAGAAAGGTCATCCACACTTTTCAGCCTGTCTGCTCTCAAGCCTCATCTCCTTCCACTCTGACACTTCTCTCTATTCTCCACACACACTGCTGTTTTCTAGATTTCTTTGCATGTGTCTTTGCCCTGCCTGGAATGCCCTCTAGCCCCCATCTCCCTGGTGAACATGATTCACCTTTCAAATCCCAACAGAAGCTGGCAAACTAAAGTAGAAGAAAAGTAATTATTTGTCCCAAGGTTCCTGAGGGTGCTCATGGCAATTCTTAGGGTGCATTTTAATAGCCATTTTCTACGTCTCCTTTGGTTACCATTAAAGCAATCACCAGAAATCCTCTGTTCCCCAATCCTTATTTAAGAATAGAACTAGCTATGCCATTAAAAAATAGGACAAAAATAAGCTCACACCTGCCCCATTGACATTTACACAGGGGCCACGTCTGAGCCATGCAGAAAGGCTTTTTTTAAAATGGCTTTGTAAAAGGAAAGATTCCCCCCAAAGCAAGAATAATCATTATTTGTTCTAAAATCCAAACGTATATTTTTCCATCCTTTTTATTTACAATATAAAGTGCTTTTCTCAGTAAATCAACAAATATGAGTATTCATGTCACCAAGTGCTGATGATTAAAAATAATTACTTTAATGGTAGCTGGCCCGATGCCAAACATGATCAGGTTTTGCATTTCAAGCATGATCGTGGATAATTTACATCTCCTTTCACACCAATACCCCACCACACTTAATGGATTCTATTTTAGTTTTTATGAATTAATAGAAATTTAGTGCCTAATTCCCTATATTATAGTCCACCATTTGCTTTCAGAATCCACAGAATTATCTTTTTTTTAAAAGCAGGATGGCACAACATCACATAATTCTTAAAATGTTTAGCCGTCTGCTTTCCATAAGTCATGAGCAGAGGCACAGGAATGGGCTAAAATGGAAAGCAAAAACAGGACCAGGCGTCATGCCTCCCAGGGGGCCTCTTATTTACTCAGGGGAACCACTGTGACCAAGTTGGCACGCTGTCTCTTTCGCAAACAGAGAACGGGACCTCTCAAAGTCCAGTCACAGCCTGAGAGGCCTGGAGTCTTAACTAGGTGGGGCCTTGCAGTGTGAGAGAATATAGGGCCACCTTTTTCCTTCCTTTCTTTTTCTTATTCCTTTGAGGTTTCATCTATAGTGAAAATATGTAAAAACAGGGTTACAAAGAATTGTAGCAGGTTTTTTAATGTTTACATTTAACAAATCAACACTTTTAAGAAAAAATACAATATAATTGTATTATTCAGAAGATAATTATAGGATTTATTAACAAGGTATGTATTAATACCTAGTACCCTAAAGGCAGTGTGGCCCAGTAACAGGAATCCGATCTCAGTCTGTATAATTATTTTCAATCCTTTCTCTGTGATGCTATATGGACAAGTGACAGTATACAGTCATTTGAAGATAATGTCAAAAGTAAAAATTCGATGTCCCAAGTGAATGCAAGGACTGACCCCTTGGTCTCCCTGCTAGACAGATTTGTAAATATATGCACCTTAAAGTATATTAATGGGGCCGGCCCCGTGGCCTAGCGGTTAAGTGCGAGCACTCCGCTACTGGTGGCCGGGGTTCGGATCCCGGGTGCGCACCGACGCACCGCTTCTCCGGCCATGCTGAGGCCACGACCCACACGCAGCGACTAGAAGGAAGTGCAACTGTGACATGCAGCTATCTATTGGGGCTTTGCGGGGGGGAAAGGAGGAGGATTGGCAATAGATGTTAGCTCAGAGCCGGTCTTCCTCAGCAAAAAGAGGAGGATTAGCATGGATGTTAGCCCAGGGCTGATCTTCCTCACAAAAAAAAAAAATGTATTAATTGTTGATAAGATTGGGGGAAAGGGACGCATTCTCAAGGATCTGGCTCAAGAGGTCTGGCTGTAGTAGGCAAAGAAGACACAGAAGTGTCACCAGGTCAAGAGGAGGCCCTACTGGTGCTGGGGAGAGGGAGCAGAAGGGTTAAAGGAGCAAAGGTGCTCCAGCATATAAAAACCCGGGTCAACCTATTATGAACATTCCTTGCATAGTTTGAGTCCTGCTAGCCAATGGTAGGCATTGAGAAGACATGGCTTTATTTGCTTATTCTGATTTATGTGTTACTTGCACCAGTCTCTCTGACAGTGGGGAAATGTAACTGTAACTTGTATAGTGCCTTCATTTTTAATATCTCCTTTGACCATCCTTATGAAAGCTCAAGATAACTTTGGAGAAAAGAACAACGGCACTATTTTGCGGGAAGACCTGATTGGGATTCAAGATGTGGGACTGGGTACACATTTTATACGGTGAGAAGAAATGACTGAAGTCGTTCCATTTGCTTTGGGAAGGGAATCAATGTATGTCAGGTTATTAGCTTGACCACCAAGGAATGAAGCCCTTTCACATAATTACAAAAAGTTACTCTATTCCCTAGGGTCAGTGGGCTCTCCCACTTTGCCTGGCTGAGACTGCCTTGGTCTGAAAACAGCCTTGGACCATGACACTACTTATTCTCCAGCCCAGCCAAATTGCAGGGTCTGGTGACCTCCATGCAGTTGGACAGTCAGCATGTAGGAAAGAGCCCTTATGCATCTGTGATAGTTAAGGTGAGACAGGTGTGGAGGACCAAAGCCAGCCACCTGTATCTCTTCCTACCAAGTCACCTGTTGTACCTTCTACAGAAACTTCTCAACTTCTGGAAAAGTGACTACACACATTCAAGAAAAGAAATAGAGGAAGGAAGAGAAAGGGGAGATGTGGAGAGAGAGACAGACAGAGAGAGAGATACACAGACTACAACTGCAGTAATTTCTGGTTGACTTTCCTGTGGATTCTTAGACTACCTCTGACCAAGACATCAGGACGCACACGAACCACCTGGAAGGATATCCTAAGAAATGTTTCTTATGTAATAATAGCTCTTACTTTTCATTTATTTACATTTTCACTCAGTAAACATTTATTTACCATCTATAGTGCTGTGGGTATCAAGCTAGGTGTTGGTGATACAATTGGTCCGTAAGCCAGTCTTTACTCTTAAAGAGATGGCAGTTCAGTGGGGAAACAGATGTGAAAACAGATCATTACAATGGGGCCAGCCCAGTGGCGTAGTGGTTAAGTTTGCGTGCTCTGCTTTGGCGGCCCAGGGTTCATGAGTTCGGATCCTGGGCATGGACCTACACACTGCTTGTCAAGCCATGCTGTGGCAGCATCCCACATACGAAATAGAGGAAGATTGGCACAGATGTTAGCTCAGGACCAATGTTCCTCACCATAACAAAAAAACAAAAAACAGACCATTATACTGTAGTGTGGAAAGTGTTATATGTCCAGTTATGTGCAGGCCAGGGAGGGAAGGGAAATGGGAGGAGGGGTGGAGCTGTGCAGGGAGGGAGTGGTCCAGCAGAGGCAAAACTCATGACCTTTATCCAGGAAGACCTTGCAATCCTATTCGGAGAAGGACCTAATTAATTGATGAGCAAAGCAGCATTAGATAGGTATGTCCTGTGCTCATAAAGGGAAATTGTAATTGCGATGGTTCAGGCAATCAGAAGAGTAGGCTTCGTGTGTTTCAAGGGACACACTAGGGGACGTGCAGCGAGGGTGAACACAGTTAGGAACCACTGCTGTTCTCTCAGCAGAGAGCCCTGTACTTTTTCTTTGTAATAATGAAAACAGTTAAAATGAAGTGAGCTGTTACTGGCCTAGCACTTTCAATTTATTATCCCGTTTAATCATTACAATAGGGAGTTTGAGGTAGGCACAATGAGGACACCCATTTTAGGAAAGGCCTAGTGAGAGCTGATGATTTATCTTACAGCTGGAAGTGATGGAACCTGGAACTGAACATAGGTAGTCGGACACCACAACCCATGAGCCCCATTTCTTAGGCCTGTTATGCTCCCTCCAATGACTTAGCCCACAACCCTGGTGGCTTTTCTGCTATTCCCGGAAGCTGTGAAATAGCACCAGACTCAATGGCTCAGTGATGAGACCTAAACAGTGACCATCCTTCCTGCGCATGCACACAGTTGGGTCAACTGAGGTTCCTGAGCTCACTGCTGGTGCAGCTTTGTTGGAGGGGAAGAGTGACTCTGGGTGACCCAGTGGTGTATGTACAATAATTCTATTCTCCAGTCCTTTCCTCTGTCACCCTGAACAAGTGTGGTTTGACAGCTTAAGCAGTGTGTGAGGTGCATGTGTATGTGTGTAAAAGACGGAAGCAGAAGGCGAGCACACAATGGGACTTGCTCTCAGAGCCAGTTCTGCTGCTGGCTACACTCCCTCCCCGCTCAACCCACTGGGTTGGGAGAGCCAGACCTTTTGTGGTCCTTAAACTCTACTTACTAAAGAGCACCATTCTCTGACTTCTTGTGATTAGACTGCAAATTCCCAAGATCTTTGCCTTCTTCTCTCCTCTGCCTTATGGCCCAGTTGCTTCACACTTGATGGTGCATTGCTGATCCAAAAGGCAGCTTTCAGGCTATGCAAGGATTGAAAAGAAAGGAAACTACAAAATCCCTTTGTAAGCAAGGCCATTCGGAATATACAGTGGCAGATTAGAGTTGGCTTGTTAGACCCCTGGAACCTATTATTCAGGTCCATGACTTATGTAGGTCAGTGTAAATAACCTTGGGCATAAAACAGTTAACTTTTATGATGGGCAAGGCATCCAGTTTATGTGGATGGTTCAACATGCTTTATTGTGGTTCAAGCCAATTTTTGATTGAGAATAAGGCACAAGATGGGGGTGGCAATTGAACCTCATTCCCCCTTCATGTAAAGGAAGTCAGTGGGATCACTCAGACTTCCTAGGAGTGCCAATTTTACCAATTTCGACAGAATTTCAATGTCCCTTTGGGTACTTTGCAACTGGGAGAAGCTGATTTGGTGCCTTGCTTATGGATTTGCGGTCTGAACAGTCAAGTATATCAAATATACGATTAATTGGAAGAGAATTGATCATGCTTCATTTTTAATAGTTTATCTTACTAATCTATTAGTAACTACTATTATTAATCTCTTTTAAAGTGTATTGAATTAGAACAAGATTCAAAGATATAATAAGTTCTACTGATTAGTATATTTTTGCTAATTGTTGATTAATTTGCTCTTATTAACTGTTGCTTAATATAAACGGTTTTTACCAGTGTAGAACACTTCTTTCAACCCATCATGCATATCTAAACAGAATCAAAAGCTTTTCCAGAGGTACTTCTCTTAAATTCCAATTGATGAAAATATTCTTATAGGTTCAGATACTCGTTCTTGATCCTGGTGATATAAAAGAAATCCAAAGTATATATTGGTGGGCTAGTGGTTAAGAATCGGTGCTCTCACCACTGCGGCCCAGGGTCCCTTTCCCAGTCAGGGAACCACACCAACCATCTGTTGGTTGTCATACTGTGATGGCTGCAATGTTGCTGTGATGCTGAAAGCTATGCCACTAGTATTTCAAATACCAGCAGGGTCATCCATGGTGGACAGGTTTCATTGGAGCTTCCAGACGAAGACAGACTAGGAAGAAGGACCTGGCCACCCACTTCTGAAAAAAACTGGCCATGAAATACCTATGAATAGCAGTGGCGTATTGTCTGATACAGCGCTGGAATGTGAGAGGATGGCACAAAAAGACCGGGGAGGGTTCCCCTCTGCTGTACACACGGTCATGAGGATTGGAATCAACTCCAGGGCACTACCAACAACAAAGTGCATATATTGTCTTCCCTAAAATCATACCACATTTAGTGTTGGCTGTTGCCTTGCTTCTATGACTTTTCCTGGACAACACACACATGGCTACCCAGCCCTCACTCCCGTCCCCAGGTATCTCTTGTTTCTCTGACAGTTCCTGACCAGGGTCATCTGCTGACCTTTGGCTCTGGTTGTTGATCTGGTGTCTGGATCCATAACCCATCCTGCTGAGAAGGTAACTGATTATTGGAGGGCCTCTTGCCGTGATCATCCAAATGCTTACATCCTTGACTGATTGTAATCTTTTACAATTTCCCTTACCCCATTCTGAGAATTCCAGTTCTCCTGATATCCACACTTGAGTGTCACAGAGATAGAAAATATATCAAGTTGATGTGATGCCACTGATCTGCTCGAACTTGTGATGTCTGTTTGTGGATTGGAATGGAGTGGTTCTCCACCTGCCCACCTCTCATTTTTAGCTTTTTGCTGTTGGAAAATTAACTTAAATATAACTATGAATTTACATTAAATGTTCCTGTAATAGTCATCATTTTTACAGCCTTTTTTGGAAAGTCTTTTCAACGTGCTTTAACTTTCTTGATATCATTTACAACTTCCTGACACTAAATTTTATATTTATTTGTTTATCATCTGTTTCTACCATTAGATGTAAGTTCCATGAGAGTAGGGATTATACCTGTGGTACTTAGAACAGTGCCTGACACACCTTTGGCAGTCAATATATATTTGTTAAATAAATGTTGAGTGGATGAATTAGCCATAGGCAAGAAGGGTTTGCAATATCCAGGAAAGGATATTGCTGATTATCAGTATAATGTGCTGATATCCCCTCTACAGGAATATTTAGGACTAAGATCTCTAGGATGTTTTGCTACAGTCTTTCCTGATATTGGGGGACGGATGAGATATTGTGGCACAGTAATTAAGGACATGGATTCTGGATTCAGACTGGCTAGGTTTGAATCTGGTTTTAGTTTTTACTATCTGTTCAAAATTTCTTGCATGTTACTTAATTTATTTGTGATTCAATTTTGTCTGTTTAGAATGAGGATGATAACAGTACCCCTTAAGCGTACTCCAAGGGTTGTTTTGAAGATGAAATAAAATATCTACAGCTCTTGCAATAGTGATTTGCTTATGGTAAGCACACAATAAGTGCTATGTATTACTAGTTGGGATATAGTTGCAAATAAAAGAAAACTCAATTCAAGTTGATAGTTGACTTAAATGATACAAGAAATTTATTGGTTCATGTAACTGAAAAGTTCAGAGGCAAGATGTGATTCAAACATGTATGGATAAGGACTCTATTTTTTTCTGCAATTCCCTCCATTCTACCCTCCTCCCTTTGGAGACTTCATTCTTCACGGCAGTAAGGTGTTGCAATAATTTTTGACCTTACAGACACATTGCATACTACCAAAAGTAAGAGAGATTCTCTTTTGATAGCTTCAATGGAAGGTTGGAGAAGGTCTTGCCTAGAAGCAATAACTCCAGACATCTCCCTGGGAAAATTGTGTTACATGCCCATCTTGACCCAATCACTGTGGCCTCTGCAATTGAATATATTTATTGGCATAAGCTAATCCTGTATAACTTGGATTGGAGATGTTGTCAGCTTGCACTGAAACACTTGGACTTCATGGTGGAGGAGTAGAGACCCAGACCAAAATTGGGGCACTACTAACAAGAGAAAGGGAAAATGGATGCCAAAAATAGCAAAAGTATTCTATTGATGAAAAAACTATAGAGAACTTCTTCAATCCCACTGATGCTGTAAAATGGGCAGAAGGAGAGGAAATTTCCTCAACACTACATCACCTTCACAAAACATTTATTTTGTTGAAATGGTCTATCTGATGCCCTGCAATGGACAGAGTGTTCCTCCAAGCTCATGGCTTGCTAAAAAAAAACATTTTCACTCCAAGCTCTCCCTCTTCAACAATCCCTCCACCAACAAACACATTATTTTATATTTTCTGGAATCTTTGGATGTCCTTGTGTATAATATGAATGAGAAGCCTTAATCCCTTATAATCTAGGATTACATTCTTAATTTTATAAAATTAAAGCATCTTTTTCAGTTAATTCTCTGACATAAAATAAAAACTAATAATAGTGGGTGAATTTAAAATGGAAAGATGGTACATTTTATATGATCTTTTTTTGTCAATTTGCATAGGATATTGAAATATAACCATAATTTTATCACAGCAGCAAAGGTTCACAACACAGTGTCAAGCATCTTGTTACGGAAAATGTTCAGGTCATTTTTTATTCTTGCTTTTTTTGTTTTAATGATATACGCAAAAGACATTGCTTTCATTGTAACCTTCTGTATAAAACACTATATTGACATCTGAGGATTAAGTTTTAATTAAAGTAAGATTTCAAATGGTCTATTATCTGTGATCCCTATATAATGATCACAAACACAACCTAGAGGAGGCAATGAAACAGATAAATATGTTGAAAAGACAGCTAACAGCTCCATTTAGCTCACCCATGCTTGCCAAACTTGACACACACAATTTATCCCAGACTGATGGAACAGGAGCATAAAAAATAGCCAGAATGTGATACTGTATGTTTCTCAGATGGTGTTTCCTTGGACTGAAAATCAGGTATCTCATATGCCCAGATATGGTATTCAGATAGCTGTAGATGGGCTTTTTGCCCAAACTTACCAAATTTTTTATGCTTTAGTTTGGGTCTTCCTTGGGAGCAAGGTTAATGGTGAGTCTCTCATCTGTATAACATCTTGGGTAAAATGAGTGCTCATTTCTCTCCAGCACAAAGAGAGAGTGGAGAGACATCCATGATTAAACCCAGACTAACTCCTAGAGGAGAGTGAGAAATGAATCCAACAAATATTTAACAAACAATAATAATTTATCACAGTGATTGTAAATGATAAGAAGTAAAATGTTTGCTGTAAAAGTGGCTCCAATGATGTTTTTAGTCTCTAGATTTTTTAGATCTTCACTCAACAGTTTTATCAGGGGAACTCGCAAAAGGGAATTCTACTCTGGACTGATCTGAATTTGAGTCGGTTTTCAAAAGTGATTCAATAACTTGGATTCTAATAGCTTGTACATGAAATGGGACACGCCTTAAGTGGCAGTCTCATGTAGGGTGGGGGACTAGACCACAGCTGCAGTGTTGTCCATTTTTGTTGTCCATTTTTGTTAGAAAAAACACCCCCCTTCCATGTGTGTTCCCCTTCCTGACCCCCGTTCAGCCAGCCACTTCCTACTTCCCAGCTCAGGACTTGCTTAGTCTGGGCTAAATTGAGTCCAAAATGTACAGAAAGCCCCTGTCAGCAAGAAGCCAGTGAAAGAAACCTCTTGTGGACATGGATTGAAATGGAAATAACCTGCCGCTTCCCAATACCCCTGTCCTTTTCTATTTAGGACACTGGAGACACACAGAAGTTGAGAGAGTGTGGATGAGGAGGTGAGGGGAACGTGGTGTCTCTTGGCTCCAGGGAGGGTTTTAGTAGTATCGCCCTGACAGCCAAGGACATTCTTGCTGCTGTCACTCATCCTCTTCTTCTATTTCTACTCTGATCCAAAGGTCTCATTTTCCACCCTCACCAAGTGAAGCAGGCTGGAGGTAGAATCTGGGATTCAAAAAAAACAGCAATTTCTAAGCAGAGCCTTCTCAAGTAAGTAAAACCAGTGAAAGGTCTTCGCTTTTGCTTTCCAAAGGAGGGCGTGATGAAAAGGGTAGTGGAGACCGAGATGTTATGAATAGGTAATATACTATGCTAAATGGGCAATTATGAATAGGCAATATACCACAGTAAAATGAACCACAGGTGGTTCAGACAAGGAATAGTTACCATGTGGTGTCACTTTCAGAGAGATCCGAGTATTGGTAGGAAGCCTGGCAGCAGGACCAGGATAAGCCACTTTGCTCATGGGTGGCAGAGCTGGGTATGCAAACATAAGAGAAAGACAGATGTTTGTTTGATTTTTTCCACTTGCTTTCTTGGAGGAAGCTTACCCACCCTCTAATGCAATCGGTCTCACCACTTCTTGGAAAAACACTGCTGCCTCTCCTCCTCCCCTGGCCACACCACCCTCGCTGGGAATGTGGCTCTGCTCTCTGAGCTCTGCAGTGCCCCAGGATGCCCCCAGGAGAGCTCTCCAGGACTCTCGAGCTGACTAGAAGAGTCCCTAGCGTGCAGCCAAGAGCCAGGGCAGAGCAGAAAGAACAGGTTTCGACTGGACAGAAGGGAGTGAGGCCAACTTAAGGAAGGTAGCATCAGGACTGCTAACCAAAGAGGGCTCTTCCTTCAGCCTGAAATCACTTTCTCCCTTCTCCACCTGGAAAACGCCCCCTCAGTTGCCAAAACCCAGCTCAAAATCCTCTTTCCCCAGGAGCCCTCTCCAGACTCTCCCAGTCAGAGTGGGCGGCACTTTCCCCATTATAGCAATTCTCTCCTCTCTTTCACTGTTCACCTGCATGCTTTCTCTAGCCAGACTGTGCACGTTTAGAGGAAGAGGCCCTGTCCTGTTTATTTTTATCTTCCCCAAACCTGGAACAACAATGGTATCGATGATGACAATGACGAAAGTGAACACTTATATAGCCCTTACTAGGTGCCAGCCATGGTTCTGAGTAGTTCACATATTTTCATTCGTTTATCTTCACAACAACCCTATGAGGCAGCTTCTATTATTCCACTCATTTTACAAATGACAAAGCTGAGACCCAGAATGGTTGAATAGTCCTTTAAAGATTAAGAAACAGGGACACACAGCTTCTGAAGCTTGGGCCTGCTGGCAGACAAACTCAGCATTTGTCTCTGTCCTCGCTATTGCCAGAGCACATAGTAGGGCATCTACAAATGATTGAATGAATAGACTGGGAAAGGAACCTGAAATGAATGCCACCTGAGAATGGTTTAGATGATTTTGTTTTGTGTATGAGATATATAGAGACCATCTCTTGTTCTCAAACTCTTAGTCTGAAGAGAGATTGATTTCTTGATTAATGAATTTCTTAATATGAATAATCTTAGAGAAATGTAAAAATAAATACTACTTAGTTATATACAACATACTGGCATATATATATGTATGTGTGTGTGTATATATGTATACATATTTAAAATTTGGAACATAAGACTGCAATGAATATTGAATCAAATAATCTCAAATATAAAAGTCATCTACATCAACCACCAATCTTGTGTTTGTGCCCCCTCTATAGAGTATTCATTAATAATGATTATCCAGCCTTAGATTGAACTTCTCCAGAGATGGGAAACTCCCTACATTTCAGTACAGCCTATTCAGTGTAATTTTAACTCAGCTAACTTCCTGGGGCATCCGCCCACTGATTTTAGTGGGAGGCAAAGTGCTGGGCCAGAAGACATCTCTGGCTCCCTTTTCTCTATATATTGCCAAGTTATTAAACGTTAATCACTCTATCAGAAAAGAATCAATCATATAGATTTTACTCATTGTATTTGTATCTTATTGCTTGACATTGTTTCATTTTTTGGGGTTTTGGGAACCTAGGAAAGAAGAGAATGAGACTTTTAAAAAAAAAGCAAACACGACAATAGGATCTGTAAGTCACTTAGAATATGCTTCTCAAGATCTAATGTGCACACGAATCTCCTGGGGATCTTGTTATATGTAGATTCTGATTCAGTAGTTCTAATGTAGGGCCTGAGATTCAAAATTTTTAATAGCTACCCCATTGATGCCAATACAGCTGGTTCAGGGACCAGAAAATTAGAACTTATGAAAGTGTGAGACTGCATTTGCAATAATTCTCCTGTTCTTGGCACTTTCCTTTAAATTAGGACCTCTGCTTGTTTAAGACCTCTAGTTTGTCCACTTACCTGACAGCGGGATTTCTCAAACTTCAGTGAGTATAAAGAATCATGTGGGAGAATTCTTTAAAAATTCAGATTTTTAGTCCTTTCCAGATATTCTACTTTGGTAGATCTTTTAGATCTTTTAGATCTACCAAAAGACCTATACGCTGCCCATCAAGCCATGCTGTGGCTGTGTCCCACATACAAAACAGAGGAAGATTGGCACACGTGTTAGCTCAGCGACAATGTTCCTCAAGCAAAAAGAGGAGGATTGGCAACAGATGCTAGAATTCTGAATTTTTTAACCAATGCGTCCCCCACATATGATTTTGAAGCCGATGGCCTTTGGCTCAGGCTTCAGGAGGCACTGCCTGGAATGAATAAGTTAAGTGGAAACACTGGTTCTCTACATAGGTCATCATTCTTAATCATCAGAGTGAAGGATGTGAACGAAATGGTGACCATATTTTGTAGGGATTGGTAATGAAAGCCCAGAGTCATACTGTTTGGTCAAACTACTCTCTCATAGCCACAAGGACATGCCCCAAGAATGCCTGCCTGACTGGAGAATCCAGTCCACATGATTTTGTTCCAGGAAAACATCAATAAATAATAACATTCAGAGAGCAAACGACGTAGTGGACAGATGGATACCATTTATTATTGAATTAGCTAGGCCAAGGTCCCATTTATCTGGGTTCTGCCTCTTAACAAATGGCATCTTCATAAAATGAAATAGTGCTACAAGGCCTCTGCCAAATTAGTAGCACTCTTGTTTTAATTTGGATCATTAGAAAACCATCCAGCTCCCACAGGGCCCAGAAGAAAATTAGCCACATTTGAAAATACCCAAGACTACGAACTCACAGCTCTGGTTTTCCAATCTGTTTTCTTCCCAGAGGACATGCAGGAAACAAGTAAGTGAGGTCAGTGATCTTCACTAAGCCTTGGAAATAAACTGTCCAGGGGGTATCAGTGAGAAGCAGGGACCACTGGGAAGGAAGAATTGGTGAGATGTGTGATCCCTGCATAACGGAGCTGAGACCAAGGAAACTTCCAAGTTGATTTCTTGAGCTGCTGGGAGGTGGGTAGGGTTTCTGCCATAAATATTTCTTAGGAAACCAAGAATCCAATTCGCTTCCTGTGCAAGCCGGCAAAATGCCACTGAGATCAAGCATATACTAAGTAAAGTGAATGAATAGAATGTGAATATTCTTATTCTTATACCATGTGTGTATCACCAGAGCTCTTGGCTCATTCACACATGCTCATATAATTATTTCTAAATGACCCTGTTGCGTTGAAAGCTTGCTAAGGTTGTGGTAAGATGATGAAATGAAATCTGTGCTGCCTAGGGGGAAAACACTAAGGAAACACAAATTTTAAATGTGGATTGTATGTGTGTGCATTTTTGTGCCGACTATGTGTTGGAACGATGTGACTTTTTCTATTGGGATAAGTGGCAATGCACCAGTAATAATCGAAAAACAAAACTGCTAGGAAAATTATTGAAAAATATGGATGTGCGTGCAGGAATCTTTGGTAAACGATATGCACATCTACACGTCAGCAGAGTTTGTACTCTTTCCACTCCCAAGTCCCCGCCAATGAGGCAGGCTGATTGGATATGGTGATAGAGGATCAAAGGAGTTTTCGGGATGGCCATCCTCTGACCTTTCCAAAGCAGACAAACACTCAGGGTTGCACGGAGACATAACAACATACGGTGACGTGGAGACTTTTGTAACAAGACACAGATGTAAACAACCAAAAACGTGCCCAACTTTGCCTCCTTGATTAGTGTTGGCTTCATCCTTTTTTTTTTCCAAACTAATTGATATTCCTTGGTCTTATGAGAATCAGAAGGCTTCTTAAGAAATGATTTCCATATTATTGACATTTGAGGACCATACAGTCCAACCTCTACAGTCAAGGTTGCTAAAACACCGAGGTTAAGCGGCCTGTTCAAAAATCACATACAGTTAGTTGACTGCAGAACCAGAAAGTTGAGGATAAAGCTCTAGACTGACACTTTCTACATTGGCTCTTGCCCTACCGAACATCTATGCAGGATTTGTGTCACCCTGGTTATTTAACCTTGACACGTTTATGTGGATGATAGTATTTCTAACTTGTTATCTCATGCATCCTTAGTCCCTGGCCTGGAAGAAAGTAAATAATTAGAAAACATTGCTAACAATATTTTCTGAATGAATGAATGAATGAATGAGTCTTGTATATGGATTATCTTTTCAGATTTCTAGTATATTTTTATATGAGTGTATTCTTTTTGAATATAAACTGTGGTATAAAAAAATATAAACTGTCATTTAAATTTCCGTTTTCTACACACACTGCAATCAGCAATACCACTACCGATGGTACCATCATGATGACTCATCCTTAATGGCAACAGAGTCTGCATTCAAAACCATTCACATTCAGGGGGCCAGCCTGGTGGTGTAGTGGTTAAGTTCGAGTGCTCCACTTTAGCGGCCCAGGGTTTGTGGGTTGGAATCCTCAGCATGGACCTACACACTGCTCGTTAAGCCATGCTGTGGCAGTGTCCCACATACAAAACAGAGGAAGACTGGCACAGATGTTAGCTCAGTGACAATGTTCCTCAAGCAAAAAGAGGAGGATTGGCAACAGGTGTTAGCTCAAGGCTAGTCTTCCTCACCAAAAAAAACCCATTCACATTCAGTTTTACATGTTAAGGGGCAGCTTCTCATGGAGGCCAGTTACAAATGGCAAATAATACCTTATGAGGCAATACTTAGATGGAGACCTTAGAATCCATTTTCTCCAAAGGTAGTCTTTCTAATTGGATTATCACTTGTGGCTGTGGCTAAAATCAACAACCACAGATTATGTGAACTTTTCTATCTTTCTCACACTGTACACGCACATGGGCGTACACTGCATAAAACATGCCTGTGTGTTTTCTAATCCTTCTGTTTTCAATTTCTCTTCTTCTCCTTGAAACCTGTGCGTTATTTTAATAATACATAATTGTTTCCTGCTTCTTCTTCTGTTGCCTTTCTAGTGCTCCTTACCATTATCTGCCACTGCTGGCTAGCCTGTAATCCAGGGCCTGCCTTATTTTCCTCTCTAGTGGATGTGCAAAGGCACAGTTTTAAGACAGAAAGCTAATGAATGCAGTTTTTCTTCCTTTGAGCTCAGAGAAGCACCATCAGGATGGCGGAGCTGGAGTAAAAGGAGATGGCTCCACTCTCCCTCAGTCTGTTCCAGGTTAATCTAGCTGGTTCTGAATTGAACAGGAAAGTCTTGAGCTGCCCCTAGTAACTCTCTTTGGGTCTCCTATTGGCCCGGGGCATGGGGTGTGCTGATTCCAACAGAGCAAAATAAAACTGTGAGGAGAAAACCGGATGGAGAGTGGGCCCTGCAGGAGGAAGGTTTCTGGTCCCCACTCCTCCCATTAGCCCACGTGCTCCCCTGTGTGTGTAGAGTGTGTGTGTGTGTTTGAGCGGAGACATTGAAGCAAAAGGGAGGTAGACTTGAGCTTATTCTTTATTCGTTGACATTTGACAATATTGTTTTAGCCAGATTTGCACGATCGTTGGAAAGTAATTTCGTAGCCTGAAAGCCATTTACCAAGATGATGCCTTTTACCCGATCTGAGTCAGACGCACTATTGTGGGGATGCCCTATGAACCTCTATGATGCTGATTAGAAAATCCAACAGAAGAAAAACCCAAACAAAACCCACAATCCCTATGGATACCAAGAAAAGTCACCCAAGAGTTAGATTTGAAATGCTAAAAATATTTCTAATTAAACGACTCAATATCTGCTCCTATATGTAACATGAGGTATGAATACAAGTGCTCTGCAACTCTGAAAACACATGCTCATCTCTGTGGTGACATCACATCAGTTTTTACTTATCTGTCCACAACCGAGTGCTCTCAATACCCCAGTGCAGGTTCTGATATAGAAAGCAGAGTGCAGAGAGGGGAAATATGTGGCGAGGGGCCCAGCAGGTCTGATGTGGTGCCACTAGGTACACAGGGGAGCTGAGGCCTACTGAAATCGGAGAGCTGTTTCTACTCAGCCCCCTTGAAGTACTTCCTCTGAATCATCTCACGGGGATCCTCGGACCAAAAAGAGGTGGCCTTGACTCCCGCCTACTTCTGCTTTGAAAATGTAAACCTAAGGGGTCCCGGATGGCCGGGCTTGGGGAGCCTGCTTTCTGGTTTTCTGACTTTCTTTTGAGGCCAAGCATGATAAAAGAAATGGTGAAAGAACTCTGGGTTCTTTGATAGGCTGGCACATGCAGGTTGGGACAAGCAGTGTGTGAAATCCTCCACTCGCCCCTCTGAGGCACCATCTCCACCCTGCGCGGAGGCCCCAGGACTGCTCCAGCTGCATGACTTTACGCTCATTTCATTTCTGGTCTCGACTCCTTTTGTCCCAGAGAGTCTATATGAAGCAATCGTTGCTACCTGTTATGATGAGCCAATGCCCTAAAGAACATTTCCTAACCCCGCTCCACCCTCCCTGAGAATGAGTTTAACCCTAGAAAGTTCCTTGAAGAGGCCCCAAAGGAGTCCTAAAAACCACCACAGAGGGAGGGGATGCTCACCTGCTGAGGGAAGGCCACGCGGAGGGAATGTGATGTAGTAGAGACACTCCCTCCTCTATCTTGATGGATGACTTAAATACATTAGATGCCTTTTAAAAGTAAGTACATATTCTCAATGCCTCCTTTCCTACCCCCTGCCCCTTGTGCACACCTTTTTTTCTGTTTTATACACACACATACACCACCGCCCCCCACCACCAGGACCACCACCACCAGCGCCAGTGCCAGGCAGCACCATCAAATAGATCCACACCTAAATCCTGGTGTGCCACGTGAGAACTGCGTGACCTTTGACATATTATTTGACTTCACATGCCTCAGTTTCCTCAGATGATGAAAGAAATACTAACAGCCCCCTCATACGGGAGGCTGTGGGGGTTAAGAGAGGAGATGAAGTTTCTCACCTAGAATCTTGCCCAACACCTGTCGCTCCAGAAAGGTAAACGTCAGTCCACCTCCCCCTCCCCCTCCCTTTGTTTCTCCTGGAGTGGAGCCTAAGCGCTGTCCTCATGACCTCTCATTTTTGGAGGTCTTCACGTCATAAACTGCCCTTCTTTCCTCACATCTGAAGGATTTTGCCTTCTCATACAGTAATGGTCACCCTAGAGTGTAGACTCTTAGGGAGAGCCTGACAGCTAGAGTCTTAGGAAGTTTTCCTCCTTTCTCCCCTCAGTCTTTCCTGCTTCACTTAAAAAATGCCGAGATGAAATGGCATATATCCGGAAGTGCTTTCCTCAGCAAGACGGCTTTCCCTCTGGATCTCTGCACAGTCATCTAAATGTAGTCTTCACAGATTAAAATTGAGTGCCACAGAGGGGCTCTCCCAGCAACCACTCAGCTGCTTTCCTCTTTGGGGTCCAGGGTCTGTGCTCCCTGAACGAAGACCCCTTTGACTTCAACAAATTGGAATAACACCTATTTCAAATATATTATTTGATGAAAGCGGATGTCAGCAGATACTGCCTATGTAATTGATATTTGATTTATTCAAGATTTATGCATGCTGTGCCTTAGATTTATTAATGATAATCCCCGGCTCTTGTGTTTAATATAGTGGAACCAAAACATAATTTGCTGGGATCAGTCAGAAATGCATCAAAGTGATTAACTCTACATGCAAACCATTATCCAGTGACATCCCTACTGTGCACAGTGCAAAAGGAGGCAATAATACAGTAATTGGCTTCACTTATGCAAGTTACATATTTGCCGTGATTGCTGGTAAAATTTGGTCCCTTTTATCTCTGATTCTGCATCTCCATATCCCTTGTCATCCTTTGATGCTCCTTTTTCAGGCAGGATTCTTAAATGAGTAGGGGTGTGAACACACACATACACGACATCCCATCCCAGAAATTATGCACTAAGGAAAGTGCAGAATCTTATTAAAACAGATAGGAGGGGAACTGTCCTTCTCAGGAGGCCTCCTGGTGGGACACTGCTTCTGGTGGGGATGAGGGGGTACCTCTCTCCCCCAGGGGAATGCCAGTCAATGGAAATCATATTCCAGCACTGCTCTCTATCCACATCTGTCACCTATAGCAATACTCACACAGGCTTAAAAACCATTGCCATCTTGGAGTGGACATTTGGGATTACGCAAACAATCACTAAGATAACTTTTTTTTGGGAAAACGCCGATTCACTTATGTTTGTTTTCTGTTGTGTTTTGTTTCTGCTAATTAAAACTTAATTGCATGGAAAAACTTATTATAAAACTATCCTTCCTAATTTTTTGTTTTAAATAACTTTTCTATTACTAATTGTTGATTATAGTAGATGAGAGCAGTTTTTATTTAAAAAAATTGAAAGTAAAAATAATATACACATGTGGCAAAATATTCAAAGTCTATGAAAACGTGTGAAATGAAAAACAGAAGTCTCCCTTCTCTGTTTTATCCTCTATCTCTAGTCCTTCTCCCCAAAGGTAATCATTGTAATAGCTTCTAGTGTAGCCTTCCAGAAAATTTAAACAGTATACCTACATATATATGCACCATGTGTTTTTCATTTAATACTGTAACTCAGAGATGTTTCCCTGTTTGCACCTAGAGAGCTACCTGATCATTTCCATTGCTATCTATGATTTTTTTTTTTTTTTTTTTGCTTTTTTTTTTTTGTGAGGAGATCAGCCCTGTGCTAACATCCGCCAATCCTCCTCTTTTTTTGCCGAGGAAGACGGCCCTGGGCTAACATCCGTGCCCATCCTCCTCCACTTTATATGGGACGCCGCCACAGCATGGCCTGCCAAAGCAGTGCGTCGGTGCGCGCCTGGGATCCGAACCAGCGAACCCCGGGCCACCGCAGCGGAGCGCGCGCACCCAACCGCTTGCGCCACCGGGCCGGCCCCTCTATGATCATTTTTAACTGTTTAAAGTGCTGCCTGGCCTGGTCATGCTGTACAGTAAGCTTTATACTTGGAAATTATTTCAAAATTCCAGCCTGGGAACTGGGGCGGCAATTTAAAATGAAGTAGCATCTTGTGAGGATTTACAGCAAGATGGAAACACAGACTGCATCCCACATTTTACGGCAAAACTTGTAAATAGTCCTTGATTTCTCCTTTGCCCAGAATGTGCCATCTGTCTTCAGGGCATCTGGTGGAACGTGTCAGTACGTCAGCATGGCATCTTGATGGGTGAGGGCATTTCTGACTCCTGCACCTAATGCCAGGTTTATACTGGGGTTTTAGTGTATTCAGTAACACATTGGTAAACACTGCTTACAGCACCTACCTCATGGATCTAACATGATTCACAACTAATTTAAAATGAAGTCCCAGGATGCTTTTCTTTGGTATCTTCATGGAATAATATCAGTTGCTCTATATCAGTTTCTCTGTTGCTTCCCAAACAGTATTAGAGGTACTCTAAGAATATACAAGGACGGCTTACAAGGAGCATTCTTTTGCATTTTTAATGCCATTAGGGAACTGCCCCGAATCAAATGGGTATCTTTTGACGTTTTCTAGCTCATCTTTTTCAATCACTATGAACAATGCCCTGTGTTCTGAATGGTGTTCTGCATGGGCTAGGCCTATTTATACACATCCTAGGCCTTGGTTGTTAAGAGCACTCTCTACTCAGCAAACCCACTACCCTCCTGAGCCATGGATGTGGCAGTTCATTCTCTGGACTCGTTTCTCTTAGCTGCTACAGAAGCTATTCCTGCTTTAGCAATCCCAGTGATCTATCTTTCCTGTCCTAAAAGTTAATTGATTCCCGCTTCTGAGTGCTGTCGACTATGAAGAGCTATGTCTTCGCTGGGCAGCAGTGTATCAGACGAGGTCCATCTGGACTCACTTGGAAATTCTTCCAGGCTGCTGTAGCTGGGAATAGCCAGAGGACCCTGGGCCTGAAGTCTAAAAGAAATTAGGACAGGGCTAAAAGAAGCCTGAGAGAGTGATTTCAAAATGTGAGTATAGCTGCCAGTCTTCACAGAGTAAATCTTCAGACTCCCAGGAGATAAGGGGACCATTGCTGGTACAGAACGGAGGGACCGGTGAGCAGTTTGTAAGCTGATAACCATTATGGCGAGCTGATCCTAGAGCAAGGCTCACCAGCGTGCAAATCCCAACTGTATATGCTTCTTCTAGCTGAGAGGCCTCAGGAATAACACAACCACTCTGGGCCTCAGTTTCTTGTTCTAGGGGGAAAAAGTCTCTCTTGAGTGTTATGGAGACAACTAGGGAAATGTGTATGACAAAATGTATATTAGGAAAATGATACATGATGCTAGCAGAGTGCTTGGTACCAATACCTGATGGACAATGATATCAATAATAGTAACATTTATTACTGTTCAACAAGGTCCCAAAATTCAGGCCACTAGCAATTTTCTCAAGGAAAGGCTATGAGGACTTCAGATACCTAAGCCCTACTCTGGAGGGCATCTGAAGTCCACCAGGCCACCTCCTGCTCACCATCTACTGCATCAGCTTTAGACTCACTATCCCCCAAAACTCTCTTATGCTTCCTGTGAGCCAATGATATTGACAATCCCAAAGGGATTGTTTTGCTGGTGTTTATTGAATGCAGGTCCAACACCTAGACCCGAGGAGCATAATAAGGAGGAAATGCTTGGAGACCCTGAAGCAGCAAATGTTTAATTAACTTCAAAGCACCAGGGGAAAGGCTGGCTGAGGCTACCTAAAGTTCAAAAAACATTAGCTCCCCTCCTGGAAGTGAGTCCTTTCCTTCCAGAGAGCACTGTTCCTGTTCGAGTTTGTGAAATGACACGTGATGCTAAGTTTGGGTGCTTTAGGCTCATGAAACCTCCTTTACTGCTGAGCCACTCTTACACTTGAGGCCAGATGGTAATTTTTGGATTATCCACGACATTCAATTGGGCCTGCACAATAGCAGAATATGAGGATGAAATATGTTCAAAGTTCTTCTGGGCCACCAAGTCACAGATATTTGTAGAAGGTTAGAGTCTGAAGGGATCTTGGAAATCATCTATCTTAGTGTCTTGGCTTTCAAACTTATTTGGGATGGGTGCAGAATAGGTTTTATCAAATAAATTCTTGTACAGGATACCAATAAATGCAACTGATAGAAATGAAGTTACTTTTATTGGAGGACAAGAGAATTCCCCTCTGGGCAACTCTGGGATCTGAAACACCTGTGAAAATTACATCTGTCTAATTTAATTTTCACCCAATAGGAGAGGAATATAAGGCATGCTGTCTTTTTTTTTTTTTTTTTTTTGTGAGAAAGATCAGCCCTGAGCTAACATCCATGCTAATCCTCCTCTTTTTGCTGAGGAAGACCGGCTCTGAGCTAACATCTATTGCCAATCCTTCTCCTTCTTTTTTTTTCCCCCCAAAGCCCCGTTAGATAGTTGTACGTCATAGCTGCACGTCGTTCTAGTTGCTGTATGTGGGACGCGGCCTCAGCATGGCGGGAGAAGCGGTGCGTCTGTGCGTACCCGGGATCCGAACCCAGGCCTCCAGTAGTGGAGCGCGCGCACTTAACTGCTAAGCCACGGGGCCGGCCCAAGGCATGCTGTCTTAAAGCATGGTCTCCTGAGCACAGTGTCAGTCTCACCCGGGAGCTTGTTAGTAACTCAAGTTCTCAGGTCCACCCCAGACCGACCGGTGGTAGAGTTCAGGCATTTGTGCTTTAACACAAATCCTTCTAGATGATTCTGATGCCTACTTCAGTGGATACTGCAGGCTCATTTAACAAAATTCAGCTTTGGTAGGTGGCAAGGCTGCCCTCTACAAAGCTCTGAGATTCTAGGGTATGCACCTTGTCTTGGGAGTGGTTCTATTCTGTTGCACACACGTTTGTAGCATTGCAGAGAACTCGCGGTCTATTGTACTTTGGAAACAATTCAAACAGTGGTTCTTTTAGACAAATGGCTTATAATCAAGAGATTTTGATCCCTATGATAGATTATTTTAAGTGTATTTGGCCAGTAGCCCAAATTGTTGCAATAGGATTATACCCAAATATATGCTATTCCACAGAGATTATAATTTGTCAGTTATAAAAATAAAGCACGCTTTAAATTTAAAGAGTGATTTTTAGTTTTCAAAACATGTTTCCATACACTGTCTCATTTGATAATGCCTCTCCTGACACTCTACCACTTCCCTCCTCCCATTTATCAGGGGTGAAAAAATAAAGACCAGAGAGATTAGTTGAGTTTTCCTAGGCCACACACCCAGATAGTGGTAGAATGAGCATTCGAATCCCATTCTCCTAGTCTCTTATTTTTTCTGATGTTCCAGGAAATACATTAGACAAATTTCTAAGATGCGAATTTACAACCAGATCAATTTCACCCACAAAGCTTCATTCTTTTCTCTCTCTTCTGTTGCTCATAATTGATAGCAATAATCTTCATAAAGGGCCTAAAATTCCTGAATCCCCACTTCAGTGATTCGTTAGGGAGCTCCCTGCCCCATCCTGGTGACAGGTGAGATGTGAGGTGTCATAACTAAGGCAACAATTCCCTTCTGATCCTATTGGTGGGCATCTGTTTCTAGTTGTACTGGCCAAACACTCCCTTTGCAGGAAAACTAATAACATCTTAACATATGGTCTTGAATCTGGGCCACCTAATGACCTTGCATGGAGATTAATTGAAGGTGTTAATGGCATAGTTCCCAGACGGGAATGTCAAAATACTGGCTTGGCCTGCTATGTACATGTTTTAAGAGGATTTGCTATTGATACTGAACTGGATTAACTTTAAATGTAAAGAAAAATACTATAACTTCAGCAACCACCTGTGAAGCAAGTTTCTGTAGCTAAGGAATCTGGATTAGTGCTCCAAGCAGGGAGTAGGATAATGAATTTGACATCCCATCTTGACTCCCTGGGAAAAATTCCCAGGATACAATCTTCTTAAGTGGGGGTATTATAGGAAGAAAAATTCTGTTGAGGGTTGAAACTTCTTTCTATGACCTTCTATGAGACTGCACATGGAAAATACCATTAGAGATTAGAGTTGATTTACGGGTGTTCTGTACTATTATCCACCCCCCAACCCCCAAGGCAGAAATGGGCAAAAGACCAATGAAAAGACCTACACTTTTAACTATGTTTCCTTCAGTATTTACATAGAAAAGTATTCCACTTTCAGGAAACTTCAAGCTTAGTTATCATAATTGTCTTGCACCTTGATCCTGGTAAAATCTCCCCTTCTCTCTATCAGTTCCATTTTCCTTTTTTCTCTTTATTTTAACTACCTTAGTGCTTGTGTGCTTGTGTACGTGTGTGTTTATTATAATTCACCTTAAAGGCTTCTCGTGGAATATAAATTATAAAGACATAAAAGTAAACACAGAATAATCTCCTTTCATGCATATATTTACAAACCCGTAAACTCTAAGGAACAGTGAATTGGATTTTAAAAACATTGAGAACTACTATTACTGGGCTTTTCTTTGCCCAGTTTATTCAGCTATTTTGGCCAAAGGAACCAGAGAAAGTCTGTCAAAACCAGATCAACTGCTGGCTGCATAACTGACTAGAAAGTAAAAATTATTGACTCAAACGGAGCACCACAAATTCAATCATGCCTTAGGGAACAGGCTCTTGAAATTATAATTTCACAAGTCTTTTCTGAGGAATGATTCAGTGCCCATTTCTTGGAGTATTCCTTCTCTGTGCTCTTGCAACACTCTGTGCATACAAGTCTCTGCACATCATTGTATACTATTTGTGTGTATTTTCTCTGTTCCCATTTGTCCTGACAAAATGTGAGCTTCCCGAGGGTAGACATGTGTCTTATTTATCTTTTTAATGCCCAATGTTTCGAGCAATAACTGACATATAATAGGCCTCAGTATGTATTTTTGTAGATGAATAATTCTGGGAGGTATACAAACAAGGTCTTAGGTACTATCCTGAACACAAGGAAGTTATAATATTTTTGTGGTATTAGTACTTGCTTACCTGGAATGAGCGGAGTGGAATTAATCCATAGTATTACTGACCACATTACACATTTGGTTTCACAAACTCACTGAAGCCTGCTAGGTAGTTTTATTTAGGCCACCCAATAACACATATTTGTGCTTATTGAGAAACATTTTGTAGCATATGAAAAAAAAACCCTCTACGTGCTTAATTAAGCATTCTTACAAACTTAGCACATTTTCTGCTCATGTACTTGTGCCAACAAGATTCCACATGTGCATTTTGATTTTTCCCCTAAATAAAATTTTCCAAATTCTTTAAAAAAAAACAGCTTAACCCACTATGTTCAGATGAAAGTAGAGAATGGAGTGGACCAGCTTTATCTAATTTTCCAAATTGAATAAAATGAAAAACAAATAAATGGATGATGAAAAGCAACGCATGTCTGACTCACTTGGCTTTCCTGTTGGTCAAACCACTCAGGTAATTCAGTTGGGCAGGCTGAAATTCCTTGCACATTTGGCTTTCAAGATCAGGCAGAATGGCATGCCATCCTCTGGGCAGCCCACAGAAAAGAGAGCCACTCAAACCGTAAAACGAAGGAACGCTGAGTTGCACTATCACTGGTGTGCCAGGCTTAGGTGTGTGTGAGCTGTGAAACACAGTAGAGTTATAAAGAGATTACGTGGCCCTGGATATTGCAAACGCACCGTGGATGGTTTCCCCTCGCTACAATGAGGCGATAGAGAGATACCTCAATGGAAAAAGCAATTAGTGGTTGAGAATGAAGTTCTTTACTTTTCTTTCCCCATTCTCTCCCTCTCAATTCTTTCAAGTCTCCTTTGGGTCTAATTTGGGAATTCTTGCAAAGGCTAAAGTCCAGCAATTTAACAGCTATTAAACGTGGTCGTAAAGTGAAGGTGCAGCCCTCAATTTGGGCTCTTGGCAGAGTCAGAGGAATATGGCAAATGGCACAACTCTTGTGCTGAAAGGAAATAATGGAAGAGATGAAGGGAGGGGGTGTAGATAAACCAGATTGGGACTTTGAGATGACGACCCATAGAGCATACTAACCCACTCTGGTATTGCTATTTAGTACTGGTGAAGTCTACCATTATGCATTATTAAATTCATGTATTATTGAATCATGAATCCTTGTTCCCTGATAAGAAATGGAGATGATTTCTTAGTTTAAATTAAAGCCCTACCTCCTTATTTAAATAAAACTGCGTTACTGGCTGCCTAGCATGCTAATCAGAAAACTGCATTAAGCAGGTAGGACTATATGAATTAAAAAATAATGAAACAAGACTTTTCAGCCAGACATTGTTCCCTCGCCTGCTTTTCATGACAGCGGATTTCCTACTTGGAGTTGATAAGACAACGGCAAATGAAGATAACAACATGAGAGCAAAATCATTCACTCTAATGGGCTCCACCTGTGCAGGCTTCAGCTCATTTACATGGCTGCAGAAAAATTAGAAATCATACGGCAATTAGTCTGTTCTAGATTATGCAGTGTGTCAACTGATACCACTCAGGAGAGCACTAGTGCTAAAATGGTTTCAGAAGATAAATCCACTCTCCTATACAAACAGTTTTAATTACCTGGAAGACGGCATTGCCTATTGAGAAATCTCCATTGTGAACCTGGGCTGCTCTCCTGCTATGGGAATCAGATGTTGGGAAATTCCGACGTTTATGTAATTGACTCATATAATATTTGATGACTTGTTGACACTGAAATTGGGCCTTTTGGTCAGGCCCCCAGTTGTTCATCAAAGGCCCCTTTAATGTCTCCTTCAGAGCTGGTCAGGGGAGGGGGATGTTAGTTTTTTTAAATGCTTCTGTTTACTGGTACCCTTTGCTTCTTGAAACTTAGCTCTCATAGGTCTATATAAATCTGATAATTTATTATAAAATAATTTCCAATATGAAGCTTGAGTCAACAGATCAAGCAAGTATGAACAACTGCTTGTGAGTAAAATGTTAAGATCATTAACGTTTTGAATTTTACTCAAGACAGTGGGATAAAATTTGTCTATGCATTTTGGCCTTGAAGTATATTTATAAGTTTCTTGAAAACCATGGAAGTATCTAGAGAAATAATATTCTTGAAAATCCAGCTTTTGCATTTATAAGGAATTGTTTAAAGGTTTTGATTGTTCTGCTTATAGAAATGCCTACATGTTTTCACCCACTTTATTTATTTAGTCATTATTATTTTTGTTTTTGTAATTGTTTTATTGGATTTGGGAGTAATGCAATACAATCAGGGTTAATGGAGGCATCCTGTAAGAGAAAGTTTTGGTCCTTGGGTAGGGGTAAGCTCTTAGGATGTTGGTAGAATGTTTGTCTTCTGCCTATACTTCTGGGGAAGACTCCAAAGATGTATAAATTTGGCACATGTTGCTAATGGCCCTTCCTGAATAACAAAACGAATATACTATGCTAAAGGACCTGAGATGTCCTGCAGTAAAAAATCTTATTGAACCCTGCATTTTCAGATTTATCTGAGCACTAAAAATACTGTTCCCCACCCTTTTTGTAATGGAGCTCTCATGCACATCCAGTAACCAAGAGAACTACTTTGGGTCTTACTCCTGTAAGTGAATTGCCAGAGCAGGCTTTGCCTATGGACAGGACACAAGGACGTTAGGGCTACAGCTTATGGTGCTGGAGAGCACAGAGGCCGACTTCACTGGACGAATGGATTTTCTGAATCCTTCAGCTTATTTAAAAAGCAATTTCCTCCCATTTCAACACCTACATGCATGCACGTATACACACAGGCACACACACATGAACACAGACACAGACACATGCACACACTACCCCAGCCACACCAGGTTCATCAAAGTCTAACACAATTTTGTAACTGAGTTTCCTTATGTGAGCAACTGAACACAGAAAATGTTTTGAGTAACAAATTTCTCATTCTCAAAGTAAATGGTACTTTACCATTCTAGATGCCTCGGAGAGAAGTTAATTCATTACGCACAATGAATACCTTAAGGCATTAGGGCATAATTCTCTCCGAGAACCAGAGCACACTGACACCCTAGCAATATTTTCAGGATAATCCATTTTTTTCTGGCAATATCTTTTCTTACTTTACTTCACCTTCCCCGAAAGAGAATGTAAGGTGCCATGTGATATTGAATCAAAGAATGATGGACCTTTTTAATCTGGGAGGGAGCTTAGAGCCAGTGCAGTTCCTTGTCCTCGTTTTACAGGTGAGGACAGTAAGACCCAGGGGAATGGCCCAAGTTGCTGTGGGCAACACACTGAAGCAGGATTATAGCTCAGGGCTTCAGACCCAAGACTGGAGTTTGTTATGCCACATCCCTGTATTCTGTGGGGGCTAGAGCCAAGATTCTGTGCTCTGCCACCACCCAGGGCCCTTCAGAGGAGGAGACGGCAGGCCCCACTCATGAGTCCTAGCCACAGATGCCTGAGTTCATCACCTCAGAAAAGTAGGTCACTCAAGACCCTGAAACTCAGAGGGACACTGATAGCACTGAGAAGAACGAGCAAGCCAGAAGGTCCTCAGGGGAATTGTGAGTGTCCTTGGAGAGAAGAGGAAACTGGGTGAAAGGTGGGTGAGTCAGTATGCCATGGAGCCACAGTCCCTTCAGAGCGCATGAGTGTACAAACTTGTCCCTGAGGTGACAAGTCCCCTTCCACGGTGCTAACATGTCAGCAGTCATTCCATTTCCAGAAGGATGTTGATAAAGAGAGGTCTCTTTAGAGAGTGTGAGAGTACACGGTGTAGGGAGTCTGAGTTCAGGCTGGGGACTCCAACCAGTCCCTCACATGTGCAAGGACTCTCAGCACAGCCACAGGGGGAAGTCGACATTAAAAAGCAAACAACAACAAAACAACAACCAAACATTCTGCTTCCTGGTAGCATCTATTTGATGGAACACAGACTATTATACGATCACTAAAAATAATAGTGATTCTTAAAAAAACTAGAAGTAAATTGAATCGAGAAATATTTTTAAGCATAAGAACAAAGAATAGAAAAGAAAATATCTATGGATTTGATTACATAAAATGTAAAATGTATGTTATAAAATGTAACAAAATCAAAGGCAACTGGTAAAGAGATTTGTCATCAATATCACAGGCACACGTTTTAACACCTTGTTTCGGGTGGGAAGAAAGGTACTCTGTACTTTTAGAATAGGTAGCACTAGCTGCATCAGCTATACATAATCCCTATGGAAATTTGTTTTTGGTCACCACTGTTCATTGCCCTTTAAATCTCCTGCGGTCGCAAATGTGCCCTCCTGCAGTTTCTTTGAGCCGCTGTTGATTACAGTTATTGGATGATCCTCACAGGCTGCAATGATATTTATAGCACATTTCATAATATCAGAGGGTTTCTACTTTTGCCTGCTAACTTTTATCTTCCTTTCATTTTCGCAGTCACTTCAGTGAAGGCACTTGTAGTGACCTCAAAATTTGCATTTAATACCCAAAATGACACCCTGCCTTTGTTTCCTCACTTCAGGCCAAATGCCAATACTTACATCCATTTTTGTAGTCATTATAAATCAGAGGGTCTGAAGAACACAACAAATGGAAGAGGGAATACAACAGATAAAGCCACACTTTTGCAAATACCCTTGATTTAGTGAGAACTCTAGAGCAGGAGCTGGCTTAGGGAGTTCCCATGGTATATAGCATATTCCATCATACCAGTTTCCATCGACTAAGAGCACAGTGTAGCACTCAGAATACGGGACAAAAATAACATATGGACTGTTAGCTGTAAGCCCAAGGAGGCTCAGTCCTTCATCATCTTCTCTATCTCTGCTCACTCCCTTGGTGATCTCATCCTGAATTATGGCTCTAAATACCAGAAAGTGCTGACTACTTGGAAATGTATGTCTCCAGCCCAGACTTCTCCCCTGAACTCCAGACTCATATATCCAACTGCCCACTTGACATCTCCACTTGGAAGTCTCATAAACATCACAGACTTTCACTTCCCAGATGGAACTCCTGATCTCATACAGGCACCCCTTCCCCATCTCAGAAAATGACAATTCCATTCTTCCAGTTGCTCAGTCTTCTCTTCTTGTTATTCCCCCTCTGATTCAGCAGGAAATTCTGTTGGCTATTATCTTCAAAATATATCCATAATCTGACACTTCCCACCAGTTACATTGCAATTTCCCTGGTCCAAGCCCCCATAATCAATCACCTCAATGATTGCAATGGTCTCGAACTGACCTCTCCGACTTTGTCTTTGACATCTACAGCCCATGCTCATCATAGCAGCCAGAGTCTGTCATGTCAGACCTTTAACAAAGGCTTCCTGTCTCTCAGGGGAAAAGCTCAGATCCTCACACTGCCCAGAAGACCCTACTGGTCTGCCCTCACACCTTCCCTCTCTCACACAATCCTGTAGTCACCTCTATTTTACTCACTCTGCTCAAGCTACACTGGGGTCTTTGAATGTGGTTTTTTTTATTTTTATTTTTTGAGGTTGTAATAGTTTATAACATTGTGAAATTTCAGTTGTACATTATTATTTGTTAGTCACCATATATATGTGCCCCTTTACTGCTTAGCCCCACCCCCCAACCCCCTTCCCCTCTGATAACCACTGATCTGTTCTCTTTGTCCCGTGTTTGTTTATCTTCCACATATGAGTGAAATCATATGGTGTTTGTCTTTGTCTGGCTTATTTTGCTTAACATAATACCCTCAAGGTCCATCCATGTTGTTGCAAATGGGACGATTTTGTCTTTTTTTATGGCTGAGTAGTATGCCATTGTATATATATACCACATCTTCTTTATCCACTCATCAGTCAGTGGGCACTTGGGTTGCTTCCACATCTTGGCTATTGTAAATAATGCTGCAGTGAACATAGGGGTGCATAAGTCTCTTTGAATTGTTGATTTCAAGTTCTTTGGATAAATATCCAGTAGTGGGATAGCTGGGTCACATGGTATTTCTATTTTTTATTTTCTGAGAAATCTCCATACTGTTTTCCATAGTGGCTGTGCCAGTTTGCATTCCCACCAACAGTGTATGAGGGTTTCCTTTTCTCCTCATCCTCTCCAACATATGTTGTTTTTTTGTCTAGGTAATTATAGCCATTTGAATGTGTTTTTTGAACATGCCGGACATGTTTCTGCCTTGGAGATTTTTTTATATTTGTTTTTTCTTTTGCCTGGATCATTGTTCCTCATCTCTTAAGTCTTTGTCGAAATGACACCTCCTCCGTGAGCCCTTCACAGACCACACTGTTTAAAATAGTAACCCATCCTGATATCCCTTATTTATTTCCCTACTTTATGTTTGTCCATAGCACTTATTTTGTGTGAGATTATAACTTCACCTAATCATTTATTGTCAGTTTCTCTGCACTAAAATATAAGCACAATGAAGGTAGACATTTTTGTCTCAATTTTTGACTGTTACAACCTCAGGGCCTGGAATAGTGCCTGCAGCATAGGACACACAAAAAATATTCGTTGAGTGAATGAATAAAGGAAGGAGAAAAACATTTACATGTATTTTTATTCACATAAGATTAGATATTTGGGAGAGAAAGATACTTATGACAAATCAGTGCTGTGCAAGGCAGTTTACAAGTAAAGTGAGCTTCTGTGACAAAATTCTCCAAATCTCAATGCCTTCATGTAAAAGTTTATTTCTTATTTGTACAAGTCCATTGTGGATGTTTCTGGTTGGGCAGGTCTCCTGAATGGCTCTCCTATAAGTAGTAACTCAGAGATCTAGGCCACTTCTATCTGTCGTTATCTATATCCTCAGAATTCCTAACTTGCACCAAACAGGAAATAGGGACAGATAGACAATTATTGAGTGAAAGTTTGCATGGATGGGCTTGCAAATGGCCTACTTATTTTTGCTCTCTTTCTTTTGACCAGAACTCGGGTACATGGTCTCACCTAGATGCCAGGATGGTGGGGAGGGGACTGGGAAATACAGCTTAGCTGTGTGCCCAGGAAAGAGTAGAACTAGATATTGGTGAACATTAGCAACCTTTACAACATATATTAGATAATACAAATGGATCAAATAAACACTAAGTTCCTAATAGACCCTGAAAAGGCAACTTGTAGAAGAGAAAATCTAAAAAGCTAATGATCATATAAAAGAATGTATAACCTCAGTATCACAAATAAGTGTGTAAATTTAAATGAGATATTTTAGGAAGTTCTAGTTTGCTGAGAGTTTTTATCATGAATGGTTGCTAAATTTTGTCAATTTTTTTTGCTGCATTTATTGTAATATGTGTTTTTTTGCTCCTTTAGTTTGTTAATATTTCTCATTACATTGACTGACTTTAGAATGTTAAAAATAACCTTGCATTCCTAGAATAAAGTACACTTGGTCATGATATATTATCCTTTTTGTATATTGCTGGATTCAATTTACTAATGCTTTGTTAAGGATCTTTGTGTCCATGGTCGTGAGAGACATCGGTCTGTGGTTTTCTTTGATTTTAAATGTCTTTATCAGATTTTGGTATTAGGGAAATTGACAGTGTTCCCTGCTAGTCTTTCAGAAAGAATTTGTGTATATTTGGTATTATTTCTTCCTTGAATGTGTGCTAGAATTCACCAATGAAGCCATCCAAACTCTGAGTTTTCTTTGACGTAGTTTTTAATAGGGAATTCAATTTATTAAATAGATATAGAGCCACTCAGATCTTTTACTTCTTCTTGTATAAGTTTTGGTACATTGTGTTTTTCTTTTCAAGGAATTTGTCTATTTCATTTAAATTCTGGATTTATTGGCATAAAGTTGTTTGTAAAATTCTCACATTATCCTTTAATGTGAAATACTATCTTAAAACTCCACATTATTGAATATGCAATGGGAATTATGTTTTTTTAACAAACTTTTTTTAGAGCAGTTTTAGGATCACAGCAAAATTGAGTGGAAAGTACAGAGATTGCCCCCATCACACATAGCCTCCTTTATTACCAACATCCCCCACCAGAGTAGTACATTTGTTACAACTGATGAACCTACATTGACGTATCATAATCACACAAAGTCCATAGTTTACATTAGGGTTCACTCTTGGTGTTGCCCATTCTATGGCTTTAGACAAATATGTAATGACATGTATCCACCATTATGGTATCAGAGTAGTTTCCCTTCTCTAAAAATCCTCTGTGCTCTGCCTAGTCATCCCTCTCCCCAACCCCTGGCAACCACTGATCTTTTTACTATCTCCATAGTTTTGCCTTTTCCAGAATGTTGTATAGTTGGAATCATACAGTATGTAGCCTTTTCATATTGGCTTCTTTCGCTTAGTAATATGCATTTAAATTTCGTCCATGTCTTTCATGGCTTAATAGTTCATGTTAATAGCTAGTTGATTTTTAGCAATGAATAATATTCCATTGTCGGAATATACCACAATTTATTTATCTATTCATCTACTCAAAAGACATCCTGGGGGCCGGCCCGGTGGCGCAAGCAGTTAAGTGCGCACGCTCCGCTGCAGCGGCCCAGGGTTCGCCAGTTCGGATCCCTGGCGCGCACCAACGCGCTGCTTGGCAAGCCATGCTGTGGCGGCATCTCATATAAAGTGGAGGAAGGTGGGCGTGGATGTTAGCCCAGGGCCGGTCTTCCTCAGCAAAAAAAAGAGGAGGACTGGCAGATGTTAGCACAGGGCTGATCTCCTCAAAAAAAAAAAAAAAAGACATCGTGGTTGCTTCCAGGTTAGGGTAATTATGAATTAAGCTGCTATAAACATCCATGTGGTGGTTTTTGTGTGGACATAACTTTTCAACTCCTATGGGCAAATACCAAGAAGCATGATTGTTGGATCGTACGGTAAGAGTATGTTTAGTTTTGTAAGAAGCCGCCAAACTATCTTCCAAAGTGGTTGTATCATTTTGTATTCCCACCAGCAATGAATGAAACTTCTTGTTGCTCCCCATCGTCACCAGGATGTGGTGTTGTCAGTGTTCTGGATTTTGGCTACTCTAGTAAGTGTGTAGTGGTACCTCACTTCTGTGAGACTTATGTTTTCACATACTACTTGTCGGAAAGTGAATTTGAACAACCTTTCTGGAAAGCAATTTGGCAAAATGTACCAAGTGACTTTTAAGTATTCATACTCTACAGAAGGATGCATACAAATTTTTAAGACAAAAATACCCAGTGTACTATATGATTAAATTCTTGCAAATTTAAATAATTTACACATTTGGTATATACATATTTGATGTACATATGATGTGTAGGTGTATATGGGATTATTTCATGCTCTCTCTTCTCTCCTCAAACATCTAATACCTTTCATCTCTCCCTGTTCCCACCTGATGAACTTATTTCTTTATTCTCTAAGAAAAAAATAGAAGTAATCAGAAAGGAACTACCTGGTCATCCTGCCATGAAATCCCTCACACTCTCTGCCTTCTCTTCCAGTGCAATGCAAGAAAGGCCCCTGCCTCTGTCTGTCAGCCTCTCCACTTGTGCACTAGAGCTCATCCCGTCTCACCTTCTCACAGTGGTCACTCTTGAAATGGTCCCTCTCTCTACTGGATTATTACCATTAGTTTGCAAATATTCTGTATGTCCCAACTTAACATTAATCCCACCACCTCTCTCTCTCTCTATCTCGCCAATTATCTGATTCTCTTTGGAGCAAAGCTCCCCCAGCAGTTATCTATACTAGGCTGGTGTCCTTTACCTCCCACTGAAAGGACTGGCCAAATCAATAGTCAATGCCTATTCCTCACGTTACTTCACCTCCAGCAGCATTTGAGAATACCAAGAAGTAGGCCACTCCCTTCTTGACACATTTTACAATTGACTTCCAATATAATATACCTGCCTGTTTTCCTTTTACCTCACTGGTTACACCGTCTCAATTTTTTGCTCTTCCTCCTTTTATAAACCTCTAAAATTTGGAGAATCTCAAGATTTACTCCTCAGCCTTCTTTTGTCTGTCACTCACTAAGTGATGTCATGCAGTCACCAGTCAAGGTTTTAAATACCATCCATATGCTGATGATTTTCAAATTTACATCTCTAAGTCAAGCCTCTCTCTTGAGCTCCGGAGAGCTCTCCTGAGCCCAACAGCTTCACCTGGACCTCAAACAAATTGTCCAAAGAAAACGCTAGCCGACCGACCCATACCAAGCTTGCCCTTCTCCCAGTCTTTGCCATCTCAGTAAATGCTTTCATTACACTCTCAGTTGCTCTGGACTGAAACTATGGGGTCATCTTTCCTACACATCCCACATCCATCCAACAGCAAGTCCTGTCAACACAACACTGATCAGAGGAGAGACAGGATTAGATTTTCCCATAAGGGGCATATTCCCATAGATATTGTGAAAGCTAGATAGAAGATTCTGATGCTATGGCCAAAGACAAATAAGAATACTAATGCAATAGTTCATCAAAACATGATGGAACAGATTAGATAACAGATTAAACAGGACTTGGTGCTATATAGGATGGAGGAGTGGGGAGTAAGTTAGAAGATCTAAAGAGATAGATAAACTTCAGTCAAGCTGTTATTAAAGTATGTCTTCTGCCCTCGTTAAAATGTATCATTTGATAAATCATTTGATTAGAGCATATTTTGAGATTTGCCATCTAAGGCAATCTCTGAACTTTTAAAATAAGATGTTTCTTTTTATTAATTTGATGATTTTTCTTCTATTTTATGTAATAGGTACTAGAATGATAGTTTTGTGCGCATATATCTCAAGTTTTATTTTTTATTTCTTTCTCCTCAAATTAAGAGACTTGCCTTAAACATACCCTGTGGTACATGGGTACCTATGAGGCCCACTCTTGTTTTGTTTATTTTACGAACATCCCAGCACACAACTCAGTTTCGACTACCTTACCCTCCATTTAACTCCTCTAATGAGCTTTGTATGTGTCCTTGGATATAAATGTATAATTGACATTTATATCGCTTTGTGTATGTTTGTATTTTCAATTTTCATGAATGATACTATACAATAGATCTCATTCTGTTTCTTACTTGGTTCAATCAATACTATGTTTATAAGATCTGTATATCACATATTGCCACATGCAGCCTAGTTCATTGCCTCTGACAGCTGCATAGTATTTCATAAAACATCCACCACATTTTACTTATCCACCCCCCTAATCATAGACACCAATGTTGTATCTAACTCCCCACCACCACTAACAATACTGCAATTAATATCTGTTTCCCCTCATGAATATATGCAAGAATTTTCCTGAAGGGTGTACCCAGCAGTATGACTGACAGGTCATGGGTACGCACGTTCTTAATTTCACCAGGCACTTCCAGTTTGCTTCGCAGAAACGCTGCACTGGTTTACATTCCCGCCAGCCTATGGCTGCTACTTTTTGAGTTACATTTAGAAGTCCTTTCCCACCCGCAAGATATCTATGACATTTCCTTCAATGGACATTATACTTTACCTTTCACATTGAAAACTTTAATCTACCTGGAATCTGCCTTTGCATATGTTATAAGGTGTGGAATCCTGGGTTTATTTATCACCATATAGTGAGAGAATTTTCCAAAGGCTTTCTATAAAACACGCCAAAACAACACCGCTGGGTTTCATATTACCAATATGATGTAAGAGGTTCCCACATATAGATGGGTCTGTTTTTGAGCTCTAGGTTATGTTCCGTTGGTCTGTTTGCCTATTTTTGCACTAGAATTACATTGAATTTTATTTGTTTAATTTTATTACAACGGCTTTGAAGTACGTCTTTGTGTCTGGTAGAGCAAGGCTCCATTTGGCTCTTCTTTCATAAAGGCAATTTACCTATGGATGAGTGTATTTCGTTTTTATTTAAAAAATTAAGCTGTAATTTACATACAGTAAAATTCAATCTTTTCTGTATATAGTTCTCTGAGTTTTGACAAACGCATATAATTGTGTATTCAACAACACAATTAAGACATGGAACAGTTTTATCACCTCCAAAATATCCCCAGAGCCTCTCTGTAGTCAGTGGCACCTCGATGCCACACCCTGACAATCACCGAGCTAGTTTCTGTCCCTAGAGTATTGCCTTTTCCAGAATGACGATAAAAATGGAAGCAAACAGTATGCAACCTCTTGAGTTTGGCTTCTTTCACTTATCATAAAAATTCTACTGAAAGTTTGATAGGCATTGAATTTAATTTATAAATTAATGTGGGTTGTGTTGTCACTTGTACTGTTTTAAGACAATTCATCCATAAACATGCTATTTATTTAGATTTTATGTTCTCAATATACTAGTAGAATATTATTATTCATCCAAAAATATATTATGTATATTCTCTAGATCTTCTACAGTTTTAGTTGCTATTGTAAATGGTGTCATACTTCCTTTGTTTTCTATTTCATCATTACTAACTTAGAGCAAGCCAGTCCTAGTGGTCTAGTGGTTAAGATTTGTTCATTCCCAGGTCAGGGAACCACACCACCCGTTTGCCTGTTGTCATATTGTGGCGGCTGTGTGTTGCTGTGATGCTGAAAGCTAGGCCACAGGTATTTCAGATACCAGCAGGGTGGACATATACCAAGGGTGGACAGGTTTCAGCAGAGCTTCCAGATTAAGACAGACGAGGAAGAAGGACCCTGCCACCCACTTCCGAAAAAATTGGCCATGAAAACCCTATGAATAGGAGTGGCATATTGTCTGATACAGCACTGGAAGGTGAGAGGATGGCACAAAAAGACCGGGCAGGGTTCTGCTCTGCTGTCCACAGGCTCACTAGGCATCAGAATCGACCCCCCGGCACTAACAGCAATGGCAAACTTAGAGCAACAGTATTTTTAAAAGTTGAAATTATATCTATCAATCTTATAGATTCCACTATTTGTTGCTGCTATTGAGTTTTCTGGGTTGATAATTATATCCTCTATATCCTCTACATATATTAACAGTTGTATTTCCTCCTTCCTCCCCTTGTTCTGTTTTTTCTTCTCTTACTAGGGATGTTTGGGTCTCTAGGGCCGTGTCGAACAGTAGTGGGGATGACAGCCATTCTTATCTCATTCTTGTTCTTAAGGAGAATGTGTCCACAGTTTCTCCTAAAGTATGACCTGGACAGTTTGGAGTTTTTTAGTCTTTACCAAATTAAGGAAGTTTCCTCCTTTTTTTTTTTTTTAAATTCCGCTTTATTTAGGTATAATTTATACATAACAAAGTTCTCTAATTTTATGTGTATTCTTTTTTAAATAATGGCTTTATTGAGATATAGTTCACATACAATGAAATTCGCCTATTAAGAGTGTACAACTCAATGTTTTTTAGTATATTCACAGAACTGTGTAAACAGCACCACAAATTTAGAACATTTTCGTCGCCACCCCCCCACCAAATAAAACCCCATACCCAATAGCAGTCGCTCCCCGTTAGATATGACCATTTCCCCCCAAACCTCCCAGGCCCTGGCAATCACTGATTTACTATCTATCTTTATAAATTTGCCTATTCTGGACACTTCAAATAAATGGAATCGTACAATATGAGGTCTTTTGTGACTGGTTTCTTTAATTAACAATGTTTTCAAGGTTTATTCCTATTGTAGCATGTATCAGTACTTCATTCCTTTTTATTGCTGAATAATATACCATTGCATGAATACACCACATTGATTTATCTATTTATCAACTTATGGACAATTGGCTTGTTTCCACTTTGGACTATTATTAATGACTAATGCTGTTATGAACATTTGTGTACAAGTTTTTGTGTGAACATGCTGCCAATTCCCCCCAGTAGTGGAATTGCTAGGTCATAGCATAGCTCTATGTTTAACACTTTGAGGAACCTCCAGACTGTTTTCCAAAGTGGCTGCAGCATTTTACATTCTCACCAGTCTATGAAGGTACCCGTTTCTCTAGATCTGTGCCAATATTTGTTATCAGCTGTCTTTTAGATTATAGTTATCCTAGAGGGTGTGAAATGGCATCTCATTGTGGTTTTGATTTGCATTTCACTAATGACTAATGAGGTAGAGCATCTTTTCATGTGCTTATTAACCATTTGCATATATTCTTTGGAGAAATGTCTATTGAAATCCTCTTCCCATTTTTTTTTTTTTTGTGAGGAAGATCAGCCCTGAGCTAACATCTGCCAATTTTCCTCTTTTTGCCGAGGAAGACTGGCCCTGAGCTCACATCCGTGCCCATCTTCCTCCACTTTATGTGGGATGCCGCCACAGCATGGCCTGACAAGCGGTGTGTCGGTGTGCGCCTGGGATCCGAACCCGGGCCACCAGCAGCGGAGCGCACGCACTTAACCACTATGCCACGGGGCTGGCCCCAATCCTCTTCTCATTTTAAAAATTAGATTATTTGTGTTTATTTTGTTGAGTTTAAGAATTCTTTAGATAATCCAGATACTAGACCTTATGAGATATATGACTTACAAGTATGTTTTTTTTCCCATTTTGTGGGTTGTCTTTTCACTTTCTTAATAGTGTCTTTTGAAACACAAAAGATTTTAATTTTGATAAAGTCCAGTTTATCTACCTTTTCTATTGTTCTGTGCTTTCTGTCTCATATCTAAGAAGCCACTGCCTAATCCAAAGTCATGAAGATTTATATCTATGTTTTCTTCGAAAAGTGTTATAGTCTTAGGTGTTACACATAGGTCTTTGATCTATTTGAGTTAATTTTTGTGTATGGTATCAGGTAAGGGGCCTGTGTGTATAATTTGCTGAGGTTTTTCAAATACTTGCAGTGGGATTAACGCCATCACAATCATGATGTAGAACATTTCGCCATTCAAAAATCTTTCTTTGTGCGCACTTGCAGTTAGTCACATCTTCACCTTTGATTCCTGGAAATCACTGAACTGCTTTTAGTCACTATATTTCTGGCCTTTTACAGAATTTCATGTAAATGGACTCATAGTGTGTAGTATTTTGTGTCTGACTTCTGAGATTTATCCATGTTGTTTCATTCATCAGTAATGTGTTCCTTTTTATTGCTTAGTGGTATTCCATTGTATGGATGTACCACGTTTGTTTATCCATTCACTAGTTGAAAGACATTTGGATTGTTTTAATTTTGGACTTTTATGGGTAAAGCTGATATGAGCATTCAGATACAAGTCCTTGTGTAAACATATTTTTTCATTTCTCATGTTTAAAATCATGAGAATAAGATTATTTTGATCATACAGTAAGTACACATTACAAGAAACTGCTAAACTATTGTCCAAAGAGCCTTACCATCTTGCACTCTGAGCAGCAGTGTATGAGAGTCACTCCGTACCTTTGCCAACTCTTGGTGTTGAGTATGTCTTTAATTTTAGCACTTCTTGTGAGTATGTATTGGTATCACATTGTGGTTTTAATTTGTATTTCCCTAAAGACTAATAATATTGAGCATTTTTAATGTGCTTATTAGTCATTCATCTATCTACTTCGTGAAACATCTATTCAAATCTTTCATCCATTTTTCAGTGGCTTTGTCTTTTTATTATTGAGTTGTAAGAACTCTTTATATATTCTTGATAAAGTTTTTATGAGATGTGTGGGGATATTTTGCCAAACAGTTTGTTTCAGTATGTGTCTTGCCTTTTCATTTTCTGTTAGTTTATTTATTATTTATTTATTCCTTTCATTTCTTCTTAGAAGAGCAAAAGTTTCTAATTTTTACAAAGCTCAACTGATCATTTTTGTCTTTTATGGTTCATGGTTTTAATGTCTTATCTAAGTCTGTGCCTAACCTGAGGTTACAAAGAAAATCCTCCTATATTTTCTTCTAGAAGTTTTATGCCTTTAGATGTTATATTTAAGTATATGATCCATTTTGACTTAATTTTTAATGCAATATGAAGTAAGAGTTGGCATTCTCCATTAAATTACCTTAGCATTTCTGTTAAAAATCAGATGATCATTTATGTATGCATTCATTCCTGGAAGCTCTGTCTGTTTCATTGTTCTATATTTCTCTCTTTATGCAATTTCCATGCTGTCCTGATTACAGATACTCTATACAGTCTTGAAATCCCATCTTTCTTTTGACTTTTTACAATTATTTTTGATCTTCTAGGTTCCTTGTATTTCAATTTGTTGATTTTAGAATAAATTTTTCAATTTATTCAGAAAACTCTGCCATGATTTTGATTGAGATTGTACTGAATTTGATTGATTTTGATTGAGATAGGTCAATTTAGATTGACATCTTTTTGCTATTGAGTTTTCTAATCTGTGAGCATGGTATATCATTGCATTTATTTAGGTGTTCTTTAATATCTCTCAGCAATGTTCTATAGTTTTCAGTGTACAGATTTTGCACATATTTTATTAGATGTATCCTTGTTTCATATTTTTACTGCTATTGTAAATGATTCTGTTTTCTAAATTTCAATTTCTGATTGTTCATTGTTAGTATGTAGAAATACAAATTGAGTTTTTTGAATATTGATTTTGCATCCTGTGACCTTTGTACACTTACTTAATGATTCTAAAGCATTTTTGTAGATTCTTTAGGATTTTCTACATTGACTATCATATCATTTACAAATAAAGATAATTTCCCTCTTCCTCGCCAATCTGTGTAAATTTATTTATTCTTCTTTCCTAATTGCACTAGTTAAGACCTCCAGCATACTGATGAATAAAGCGGTGATAAGGAAATTTGAGCCTTGTTCCTAATCTTAGGAGGGAAGCATTCAGTCTTTTGCCATAAAGCATGATGCTAGTTGTAGATTTTTTTTGTAGATGTTCTTTATGAGATTGAAGAAGTTATCTTCTGTTCCTAGTTTGCTGAGAGATTTTATCATGAATGGATGTTGAATTTTGTCAAAGGCTTTTCCTGTACCTATTGTGATGATTGTCTGGTTTTTATTCTTTAGTCTGTTGATATGATGAATTACACTGATTGATTTTCAAATGTTGATCCAGTCTTGCATTCCCACGATAATCCCAAAATAGTCATGATGTATTATCCTCCTTTATATATTGTTGTATTCAATTTGCTAGTATTTTATTAAGGATTTTGCCTCTGTGTTGATGAGGCATATTGGTCTATAGATTTCTTCTTTTCATCTGATTTTAGTACCATGTTAATAGTGGCCTCATACAATGAGTTGGAAAGTGTTCCTTCCACTTCTGTTTCTGGAGAATTGGTAGAATTCACCAGCAAAACCATCTGGGCCTTTTCTTTCTTAAAAGAGTTTTAATTATAATTTCAATGCCTTTAAATAGATATAAGGCTATTAGGATATCTTTCTTCTTGAGTGAGTTTTGGAAGTTTGTATCTTTCAAGGACTTTTTTCCATTTCATCCAAGATGTTAAATTTATGGGTATCCAGTTGTTTATAATATTCTTTTCTTATCCTTTTAATGTCTGTGGTGTCAATACTCTATTGAGGACTCTTTCATCCTGCAGGTTGACACACAAACTATTCCCAGCTCTGTCTGAGCACTTCCTGCATTTTTCTAGTAGTTCTTTCCCTGGCCTCACTTGGTTTCTTCTCATGTATGCACAGATCAACAGCCAGCTAAAGACCTGAGGGGACCTTCTGCAGGTCTCTAGAGCTTTCCCTCTCTCTATGCAAGTCTCTCTTCTCCAGTATTCTGCCCTACAAATTCTAGACACTTTGACCTCCCCAAACTATGATCGCTGTCTCTTCAATTCAACAAGACTACTAGGCTCTGTTTGGGTTCCCTCCCTGTGCTGAAGCCTGGAAACTGGCTCATGGGAAGGCTGTGTTGTTTCTCTGCTCTCAGAGATCACAATCATGTGGAAAGACATGGAGGAAATTTAAATGCATATTACTAAGTGAAAGAAGCCAATCTGAAAAGGCTACACACTGTATGATTCTAACTATATGACAATCTGGAAAAGGCAAAACTATGAGGATAGTAAAAAGATCAGTGGTTGCCAAGTGTCAGGGGGGAGGGATGCATAGTAGAGCACAGAGAATTTTTAGGGCAGTGAAACTACAGTATGATACCATAATTATGGACACGTGGCATTACACATTTGTCTAAACTCATAGAATGGACAACAGCAAGAGTGAACCCTAATGTAAACTATGGACTTTGGGTGATAATGATGTGTCAATGTTGGTTCATCAAGTGTAATAAATGTACCACTCTGGTGGGAGATGTTCATAACGGGGGAAGCTGTGCATGTGTGGGAGCAGGGAGTTTATGGGAAACCACTGTATCTTCCTCTCAATTTTGCTTCGAACCTTAAACTTCTCTGAAAAAATAAAGTCTTAATACATAAATAAGAGAAAACAAACATGCAAAACAAAAGCAAACACCTCAAAAACACAAACCATGAAAAAGAATGAAACACACACATAGAGTTTCCTTTTAAAGTAAAATACTTTCCAGGTCTAGTCCAACAATTCTCTGTCAAAAATGGATCAAATACTTCTTTGGAGAGAGAAGTGAGTGTTTTTTGTTTTGTTATAATAAAGTCTTGATTTAAAATAGCACCGAGAGCATTATATAACTACCATTAACTCATTCTAACTTGAAATAAACTAAGTATCTGCCAGTTCACAGAAAAAAATATCTAATTCTCCTATAGTTCTCTCCCTCATCATTTATATATGCAAAAGTTATATTGTTAGATACAAGTATACTCATTGTTGATATATCTTCTTGATTTATTGCTCATTTATCAGTATAAAGTATCTCTTTTTTGAGATTTCCCTAAGAGCTATTTTGTCCTGATATTGTAACTGATACTTTTCTACTATAATAAATGCCAAAATTTATGCTAATTTTTATCTTCATAATAATAAATCCATCATCATTTTAAAGAATAATATAAGGGCATATTATACTTCTCAGATTGCTATTATCTTTTTCATTGTCAAATTCCTAGTGTAGAGTTTCAGAGAGTCTTTCATAATTCTCAGTAATTTTAGGTTTTTTTAAAAATTTCTTTCATTGTTTTACATATTTTTCCTTGATTCAAGCTTATGCTTTCTGGTGAAAAATGAATTTAAAATTTATTTTGCTTTACAAATGTATATAAAGAATGCCACTAAAATTGCTTACAATGCTCTCTCCCTCAATTTTGAGGTCTGAATTATTGGAAAAGTCATTTCCATTCAAATGAGACTAAAAGTAGTTAAATGTTGATAAAATATTTGATAAAATACAAATAGAGAAGTTGGACAGATTTGTAAAAGCCTATCTTTTCTTCATCAAAAATTCTTTTTAAGGGCCAGCCCCAGTGGCCTAGTGGTTAAGTTTGGTGTACTCCACTTTGGTGGCCCAGGTTCAGTTCCCGGGCACGGACCTACCCCAGTTGTCAGTGGCCATACTGTGGTGGGGGCTCACATACAAAAAGGGGAAGATTGGCAACAGATGTTAGCTCAGGGTGAATCTTTCTCAGCCAAAAAAAAAAAAATTTAAATTGCTAATTTCTGAGCCAGCCCTGATGGCCTAGCAGTTAAAGTTTGGTGCACTCCGCTTCGGCGGGGGGTGAGGGGTGGGGTGGGGGGGTGGTTCGGTTCCCAGGCGCAGAACCACACAACCTGTCTGTCAGTTGCCATGCTGTGGTGGCGGCTCACGTAGAAGAACTAGGACTTACAACTAGAATATACAACTATGTACTGGAGCTTTGGGGAGAAAAAATGCTAATTTCTAATTGAACAAACTAGCTCTGCCAGGCTTTACTGTTCATCAAGAAATCCCAATCCACATCCTTGAATAAATAGACAGACATTAGTATATATACTTTTTTAGCCTGTTTACCATAACTCAACTACAGCACTGATCCTACTGAGTTCTTCATGACATAAAAATATGAAACTTTCTTATTAACCACCACATATAAATGTGTTTTACTCTCCCAGCTTTAATGAAAAGATGGTATACATAACAATAATCTCTGAGTGTAAGAATAAAAAAAATCTCTAACATTTCCAGTAAAATTGGTACTTTGGGAAGATGTGCTGTGTTCAGCATAACATCGTGTAGACACCTTGCATGAGTGTATCCATGAGCATATGCGCAAAATAGTTTTAAAATCATAGCAAATACAGGATGAAATATAAACTCCTCAACTTGCCAGTTAAGACCCATCATGATCTGATTGCCGCGTACCAAGCCAGCTTTGCTCCCACCACTAGCCTACTTGCATCCTATCCTAGAGACATATTGAACTACTGATTATTCTTTAAATTACCTGTACCATTTCATACCTCTGAGCCTTTGCATATACAGTTCCCTCTGCCTTAAATGCACTTACTCATTGTCCATCAGGTAAAATCATATTCATCTTTCAAGTCTCAGCTCAAAGTAATCCTCTTCATGAAATTGTCCCTCATTACCCCAAGCAGAAATAAGAATTTGTTCTCTATTCCCATTGTTCTTTATACCAAGTCCAGATTATGCCAATTATCTCACTGCATTTAAATAACAATGATTTTTAATAAAATGTATTTTTTTCTCATTATTCTCCATCACTTGTCACCTAGCATGGCACATATTTATTAATGTATAAATATTTGCTGAATGAGGTATTTGGGGTCCAGTCATTTAAAAGATACAGGAAAATACTCTCTGAACACTATATTTCTAAGGTTATATTTGTTTTTTTCCTTAGAGGGATAAGGACTGGCTTATAGAACTTTACACAGAATGGATGTGAAAATTCTCATCCACATACCAAGACCCCCTGAAGTCCCACAGCCTCTCTGACTGTTCGTCCTCACTGACCTCTCTCTTCTCTGAACTGTGAACACATGAACCTCTAAAAGAGGCTTCAAAAGCACAATTTCCCATTGAGAAAAATCTGGCAGTCATGGGGTGAGAGAATAAATCCCTCAAAAGCTGCATCTTTACTTATTATTAAAATAAAACTCTCTTATGTAGGTTGGGAAAAATGGGGACGGATAGCTATTTCAAATGCTGCATAAATCCAATGATAATAGTTTTGCTCATCTGCCACATGGTCTTTCTTTTGTACTCTGCTGAAAGATAGCAGAAGATGAAGTGGGCTCTGGCAAGGACAGTCTGCAGAAGGACAGATATTTAAACCTCGGGAAAGGTAATGAAACAGACTAAAAATATACATGTAAAAGTGTGTGTGTGTCTGTGTCTAGGCAGATATAAATTTTTTTCCAGTTTTCATGTCCTTTGGCAGCATTGTTTTTGGAATAAAACAAACATACGTTTGAATAGTGACTCCACCATATATTTGTTTCTTAAACATGGGCAAGTTAAGGTTAACTTCTTTTAAGTCTCAATTTTCTTATCTCTCAAAATGCCTTCCTTTCTCATCTCATCTCTAAATACCTACAAGGGTACACACACACATAATTTTTTCCTTGGTTGTGAACATACGCAGTAGTCTAGATGCTCATTACCTTTAAAATGCATACAGTAAGCCTAAGAGAAATAATCTGGCACTCCCCAGAGAAATTTAGTACATGACTGATTTACTTACTATGGATTGCAATGGGGAATGAGGCTAGAACCCATCTTTTGGTCTCTCCATCTCTCCACCTCAAGAGGCCTCTGAGGTATATGAGCAGAGTACTAAAAGCACACTTTGGAAAATGCTGAGCTAAGCCAAAGCCCTGTATTTCAATTCATAAAACAGACTCAGACAAGTGGAGTGTGTTGCCCAAGGTCACATAAAGCCAGAACTAGACCGGAGACTCCTGACTTCTATCACAATGTCTGTTCCACTGAAGACCAGAGGATCTTAAATTTGGTTGCATGAGAATCTCCTGATGGGCTGGACAACTCCCATTTTCCCCCTAGACCCATTCTCCATTGTTTTTCTCTCTGTATTGTCTTGGGTGGAGGAGAGCTGACCTTTGTGGATTGCATCAAAAGGCTCCCTTAGCTTCTGGCTTCTAGCTGGGTTCAGTCAACAAGAAGCACCAGCAGGAGATGGGAGAGGGGAAGGGAGAATGTGGTTGGGGTATTCCTTCCCTGGCTGCCTTCCTGTGGAATTACCAGGGCTTGGTGGCATCCCTTGCCTGAAGGTAACAGCTGCTGTCAGGTGACTCTCTCCACTGGGCTCCCCTCTCTCTGGGTTTTGATGATTGCTCCCATCTTTTCCTCCTTCAGATTAGGAGTGATAACAGCACCCCATTGGTCCTAGCCCTAGGGTACTGCACCATTCCTTCTGGTTTCCCTCTACCCTGCTGGCACCTGCGTAAAGAGTCCCTTTATTAAACTTTCTTCAGGTTACCCAATTTGAGTGTGCCATTGATTTCCTGTTGGGACCATAACTGATGAACTGGGCAGCTTTAAAGTAGTACAGATGCCTGGGGGCTTCCCAAAGCTCCTCGGGTGACACATGCTTATGGTTGGGATTGAAATCCTCTGCACTAAACCACGATGATGACTTTTGTTGTTGCTGTTGAATTCACTAGTGCACGCACACACACACACATGCACACTCAGTCAGACTCACAGTGAGAATGGTAGAGCCTTCACCAAAAGTGAGGAAATCTCATGAGCTGAGCTGGCTAGATTCTGGTGATCTACGGCTTTTGAAAACTACCAGTGAGGCTGATGTATGGATTGATAAATGTGCAAACACTTAGAATCCAGCAGCCTTGTAAACACATTCAAAATATTTACTTTCATGCTATTTCTTTCTTCTTCTAACACCCAAATGTCAATTTTAATGGAAGCCACATCTCTGCATATTGATTGGTTCATCTTGATTTTATTAAGGTTCAGTTTAGCTGCCCAGGAAGCTTTTCTAGTGTTTGAAATATTTGTAAAAATGTCTATTTGGAAGGGGCGGGGAGGGAGATAAAGTGGGTGGGGGCAAAGAAAAAAAGATCACATTTTGCCTAAGGTAAAACACAGTTTGTTGCCAAGATTTCATTAATTCAATAAATAAAAATACAAGTAGGCTCCAACTTCAACAAGCTCAAGTTTCCCTCCTAGCTGTGAAACCACAGCACCCCGATGGCTTCTAAATGTGTCAACACATGACCTTCCCATCCCAGCTCACCAGTGGGTAGAACATGATTTATGAGGTTGTCTGACCATCCCTGAAAGAGGTTTTAAATATTTTACTCTTATAATAAGTGTAGTTCCTTCATTTAGTGGTAAATGATTGTGGGTTCTTAGAGAAAATGGTAAGTTTCTGAAAAAAAAGAAAAGAAAAAAGAAAAAGATCTAAACTTGGAAGAGATCTGCAAACAGCTCTGTGGCACCTTATGGTGTGTGAGCTAATTACTTGCCCTAAGTTGCCTAGTAAACTGTCTTTGTTTAGGAAGGTTAAGTTTCATCTCTGTTCCAAAAACTCAAGGCCAGAGAGGGAAGGGAAAAAATGATGGTGTCTGTGGTGAGGTTGGCAATGCTGCCCGCCGGCTAGTTATTTGGAAAAGTTTTAGAAGATGTGTTATGAGGCATGGTAATGTGTGTCATTTTTCATGACTGAAGTCAAAGGATTTAGCAGGTTGAGTCTGAGGACTTGGATTTGGCAGTGGAAAATACCAAATAATGTGTGAGCTTTGCATCCCACTGCAGCAGGGGTTTCTCCTACTACCAGAAACGGTGGAAGAGGACACTGTTTTTTGGATTGCCAAATGCAACAGAGTTAGATGAGAAATTTGGCTTGCTCAACTCAAAAGTCATTTTTATATAGAAGAAAATTGAGTTTTGGTTGCTGAACAAGTCCCTCGGTTTAGAAATTGTTAGTGGAGAACATGAATGTTCTCTGAAAAGAATAAAATAAGTCAAAATGGTGGCATCTCTTATTCTGAGAAAGAGGAAGTGACCCTAAAAGAAATAGAATGTGCAGTACCTTTCCCTCGAAGTCTTCTTTTCGTTCTGGTTTCTTGGAAATTTGTGTTCAAGGGCTACTGAGGATGTACCTAACCCTCCAACTGAGGATCCTTAGTTCCAAGGAATGGAAACTCACTTGAACTAGTGTAAGCCAAAAAAAGCAACATTTCTTACAAGGACACAGAGTATCTCATGGAACTTATCAGGCCAAAGCGAGGTCAGTGTTAGGAGAGGACAGAATTAGGAGCCAGAATGCCATGAAGAACCAAGATACCTGCTCTGTCTGTCTAGCTGTCTGCCTCTCTGGTTTCCTGCTTTACCATCTCACTCCATTCTGCTTCTCTCATCTTTGTGTTACAAACTGGCTTTCTCTTCTTATTCAGGTCCAGGCTGAAGATGACCATTCCACAGTGATATCTTCCATTCCCAAAATTACACATCTTAGTTTAAGTGACCAGCCAAGGTCTCAAATCAGTTGTCCCTTAGAAAGTGCTTACCAGGTTCCAGACACTAAGTAATTTGCATGTTATATTAACTCATTTAATCCTTCAGTCTAACCTATAAAGTTTATCCCATTTTATGGATAAGAAAATTGAGGCAGAGAAATAAGTGACTTGTCCAAATTCACACAGCAAATGAATAGTAGATATGGGTTTCAAATCCAGGCCAGCCTACCTCCAGAGTCCATGATCTTAACCATGGCTGTTCTGCTCCCTGAGTCTCAATGCCATTCCCCAGAAGAGAGAATGTGGTTGGCATCTCTTAGATTAGGTGGGGATCCCACTCCAATCAGCCCTGTCCAGGGGGGTGATGGGTGGACCCCAGCAGGACCACATGGCACAACATGAATTATAGGGTGCATCTCAGTGCTGGTAAGGAATCAGTTTTTATAGACTGGGGTTTGGGGATTGGACAGATATTCCAAAGTCTTCGACATTACAAAATGCTTACGCTCTGAGCCAAGTCATTGGATAGTACAGCAATATATGATTGAAGATCATGAAAATTTGTCAAGTGGAGATGATTTTCCTGGACATGATTACTTTCAATGAGGCAACCCTATATGTGACTAGTTATTTCAGTTTTTTCTAGAATTTTCTGGAATTCTAGAGAGAATTTAAACTCCCACATGGCAATTCAGCCAGGTTACTGCTGTCCAAGAGTTCTTCACCCAGTCTATCCTAAATACCTCAATGGCAGCTGAAACTGATTTCTTTGTCTTGCTTTCAGGGTAAACTGTGCACAAAAAGGAACATGGGAGGATATTCTGAAGTAATTCTGTTTTTTGGCTGTGTCACACTGACTTAATTAGAAAATTTTATCAAAAGACTAACAGCAAAAGCATAAAAAAATTCATGGAATTATGTGTCTGGAAAGAATTTCACTAATGTATATATCTATCATATACATTATGTATATTATATGTATATGTGTATATATATATACACACACGCACATACGTAAGTGAGGAAAGTATTCCAAATCTGGGAGAACATTGGCTCCATAACAGAAATGATGGGAAAGATAAAACTGTGAACTAAAAAATAGGCATTTTTTTGGTATATATTTCTGACCCTCACCCCTTAAATGCACTAATGCATGAGGCATTGGCCCATGTGGAAATTTTGATTCATTCAACACTTTCCTAATACAAAATTCCACTGAATGTATATAATATTCTACCACAGCAAATGAATGAAGTAAAAAGAAAAATCAAACAAGATATGCTCATTTTATTCTAAATTACCCGAAGACGTTTCAGCTTACTCCCTCCTTCCCAAACTTTCTCAGTTTTTGCTGCTAATAATCTTTTCACCTTTTGCAGGCCTCAAATCTTTGAGCAGTCCTCATCTCTGTTCTATTGTAGCCAAATGATTAGATGATGGTTTACCCCCACCCTTACCCCCCAAGACACACACACACACACACACACACACACACACACACATTCCTTGGGTCTACTCCTTGCCATCTTCCCTGCAATCTTGGTTTGGGTCTATTCCACTCCAGGATCACCCCGTAACAATAAGCAGCCTCTTAGTCATCCTAGGCCTTGTTTTCACTCTCAGAAAACAACAATGGCAGTCAGCTTCCATAGGTAGCCCCTCCACCACGTTTCTTTATCATGGTCTCTCATTATTTTGTAGAATAAATGGAAGCTGCAACCCAGGGGCCCTCTATGACCTCTCAAAGGTCCCCATCTTAACTAGAAAATTGCATTTCATTCCCTACTTCTGCCTGTGATGTCTCTCTAACTCTGCTGAGAAACTTGCTTTCTCTTTCAATTACTCTTCAGAATCCTATCTGACTTCTGAGTGATACATACCAGGGATGGTTCAAATGGACGAGGTATAAATTAACCTCCTGATCTACTTGAGCTGAAAAGAAAAAAGTCTTCAACCACAGATAATCCCACAAAGTGCAGACAAGAAAAGATAAAGTAACACTTTTTGCTATGTGTATAATACTTTCAAGTTGCCAGTACTCTCACACATAATCTCTTGTTTCACAGTCAAATAGCACCTTTCTGAGATAGGCAGGCTATGTATTATTTTTGTTGCTATTTGACAGTTGAGAAATCTAAGATCTTTCAATTCCAGGTCCATTCTACTCCATACTTCCTGGGATTAGAACCTATTTCATAGGCACCAAAGCCTTGATCAAGTGCTCTTGAGATCAGGCTATAAGGCTTTACCTGTAGAGATGGCTGCACAGGTATACACTATAAATATTTGATTCATTTATTCAACAAGTACTTATTGAGCTCATGTGCCAGCCACTGAGCTAGTACTTGAGATACTTATATTCTTTTTTCCAGCTTTCTGGAGATATTTGCTGAAGACCTTGGCAGGAGCTAGGAGCTGAGAATTCCAAGTGTATTGAGTGATAAGCGATAACCAACCCCTGATAGAACAGGATCAGTGGCCCTGACCCCATGCAATCTTGCCCACAGATGCCTCAAGAGTTACATGATGCTGCTGGTTTTTTCTGGATATCTCCTTCATTGACTCCTACACCTCTAAGCTTCTCTATTAGCCAGTGTCTCTCCCCCAACACTTCTTTCATCTGCTTTCCTGCCTCTCACGAATGCTCAGGGTTCCCTCTGCCCTCAGTCTCATCCACTCATGAAGAAAGCTCATAGACCCAGCCAATCTAGAAGCTCTCCTCTTCCAGGAATTTTTTTTAAAAGCACAATGCTTAAAAGGGGCAATATTGAGCTCCCGTGAATTAATTACTAACTGAATTTCAGATAATGTTTTCTTGGCTGGGATGGGAGGGTTTAGCTACAGGTGATTTTTGGCTGAAGGAAGCCTTCCTGAGGTAGCTCAAGATACCTTAAAGAGTCCACACCCTTCTGTCTACCCCAAAGGCCAGCCCTGGAGGAAAGTTTCAGTGTGCTCTGAGCAAAGAAGGGCCTGGGCCTCAAATAACCTGAGTCATATGCCCAACTGACTACTGGGATTCGTTGTAAATCTTAACCTATCTCCAGCCTCAAGTTCTCTGCCATCGGTGGAGAAGTACTTTCCTTCGAGACTTAGCAGGCTTAGTGTGAACACACAGGTCTTGACTTGCACTTCACCAGACACAGAAGAGTAGCATAAGAGGGGTTTGGCTGCACAGCTGGTGCCATCCTGTGTGTGTGGATGGGGACTTTGGAAAAGACATACTCTCTGGGAATGTGGGGAAAGGCCATACTAAGGAGGCATAGTTCAGGCCAGCTGTGTGGGGTGGTGGGCACAGCACGCCAGGACAGGAAATCAGAAGACCTGGCTTTCTGTCTCTGCTCTATTCCTTCTGGGGCTGACCTTTCCAAGGCATTTCCCCTCTCTGTGTCTCAGGTTGCTAATCTGGGGTTGGAGTATTCCAAACTCTTAAGTTTCCCTGCAGACTCTTAGATTCTGGGATTCCTTGGCCTTGGCTGTTAATCCGGTCTTTATGACTCTAATTTCACCAGAAACTCTGTGTGTGAAACAAGGCCCAGCTGTGAGAGGCGTCAGTGAGAGACATCAAGTCAAATCTAAGGCGCAGGGAGCAAGAATGAACCATGCACTGTGTGCCACCAGGGTTCACAATTCTCCATTTTTTAGAGGCTTGGCAGGGAACACGTAATATTCAATGTGCTAGATCTATGGCAATAGGAAATTGTGAAGCTCGCTGTAAACTGGAGAGGGCATGCTCCACCTAAAGACCCTCTAACTCATGTATTTTAAGCACAGTACCCATCAAAGAAAACAAATCTGTAGGCTGGTTTATACCCAAGGGCAGCAAGTTTAACATCCACACCGTCTCCAGAATTAGAGAAAATACTTTTTCTGAGGGCAGTCGACTTGTCTGTCACCAGTCAAGAAATTTTTCTTTTCAGAGCTTTGGGTCAGTGGATTCCATTTCAGTCAGATGCTTCCAGTGGAATCCAAAAGCAGAGAGACGAAGAGGATGGAGCAGGAAGGAAGGAGCTTAAAAACTCGCAGCCCATCTGAATCACACTGGGCCCCAAGCACCGACTCCAAGGTTGGTTCTGCTGCTGAACTGAAAACCTTTTCTGCAGCTAAAATGATCCCCAACTGCCCTCTGAGCTGTGCAGTCCCTGGGAGCTGGGAGGGTCACAGAAGAGTGTGGCTTTTCAGATGAGAGAACAGCAGGCAAGAAATGGAAACTTCTTGCTAAGCCCCATTAACGTTTTAATAGAGCTTAAAGCAACGGTTCTCTTTGAAAATGTTTTATTTATAATTGACCAATTGTCATTAGATATAGTTACACTCTGTGGCATCTTATTAGGAGGAGCTTGTTTGAACCCCCTCCCCAAGTATTCATAGTAAATTCCTAACAGATGATGTCATAACAGGCTGTTACAATCCATAACGTGTAGATACCATTAAAGCAATGTGTGTGCCTTTTCGATACTGAAACATCTAACTTTATTATGAAGTTTGCTATAAAACCTGCTATGATGTATTTAATAATATTAAAGGGTTTATTCTTTAATATTGAAGTCACACTGCCCCTGTGAAGCCTGTTACTCTTGCCACAAACGAGAATTGCCAAAACTATCAGCTCGACTTTTAAACACTTCCTTAAGAGATTTCTTTCTTTTTTCTTTCCTCTTCTTCATTACTTTTTTTGTTTTGCGCTATGAAAAAGCAGATGTTCTAAAGCTACAAGTAACTGAAAACCAGCAATGTATGCTCAAAGGCTGAAACCTAATATTTACAATAAGCTGATCCAATGAGAAATGTCTCCCCAGTGACCCTGGTCCTGAAGTGGGGACTGGCGTGGTCATTGGTCCTGGCTGGGGCAGTCGGCATTTGTCAGAACCCTGAGCACCATGATTCTCAATTAGGGACTTTCCTGACATCAGCAACTCTCCACCTACTTGATACAAAAAGCAAAATAAATACGAAATCCATCCTTACTGCATCACATTCCATTGGCTTTACAATTGCCATATAAGGCAGTTATTATGGATTCCATAATTTATGTAAGGAGATTTGGGTTTCTGGGTGGTAGTAGCCTTACTTTTTGTCTCTATCGCTATAACAAACATCAAATTTCCTAATAAATCCTTCAGCTAGGAACCACTGTCATAAATATGTATTTCTAATTCCTAATGAGAGCTATAGATATTTATATGCATTCCAATGGCAAAAATAAGAGAAAGACCAGTATTCCCTAGAAGAAACCATAAAATTCAGACTGTGGTAGGGACTTGACGAAGTGGGGTACTAAATTGCTAACCTTGGACTTCTGGGGAATGTATGCATGTTGGGGAGAAATTAGATCATCTCCCAAGAGCTTTTGGTCCAAACATGTTCTGTATATTCCATCAGTAACAGATTAATTTGATATAACAAGGTCCTCTTTTAAAATGCAAACATTCTTTAGAAGGTTAAGCCAGTGGAAATTATTATTTTTTTGGTATACCTTTCCTTACTGTAGTAATCTTTAGAAGATTCTCTTTAATTCAACATTTTAGTGAGTATCTGTTGGGTTTAAAATAGAGCACTATGTCCATTATGGGCGTTATAAAAACAAATTTTGTCAAATCCTCTTAACAGTTCCTCAGAGGACAGACTGCAGGTTCCCAAAAGAAGTTTTTTCAAGTACTTCAAGTAAAAGGCTCTTGCTCCTCCCTGCCCTCCAGAACCCTCTGGATCTGTCTTATTGTTCCTGTGGCCTGTACCCATTGAAACACTGGATGTTCAATTTCTTTCCCAAGCCTGCCTTTCCATCTGGAATTTCTTAATCCCATGGCTCCACATGCGTACTATTGCTCTTCTAGAATCCTACTTGGACCAGAGCCCTGGGCTTCCACTTGCCAAGAGGAAATGCTTCCATTTGTTCAGATGGAAAAGACTATATTTCCATAGGTCTGGCACTACCCAGCCTGCAGGTTACTGTTAGAGGAAGCACTTATTCCCCACTCTAGTAAATCCATGCGTGTGATTCCAGGTAGACTGACTTCTGTGGTTTTGTTCCCACCCCTCATTTACTGAACCCCTGACCCCACTCCCAAAGGAGTGGTAAATTAACTGATTGAGAGTTGGGGAGAAAAAACGGGCATACATGACTCAGGTCTTTGTTTTCTCTGGACTCATCTATCTATAGAAGGATGCATCTATCTGTTTGGGGCCATGAGTAAGGAGCCTGCCCCTGGGGGTGAGACTTGTGATTTAGTGTGGGAGGTCAGATTCAATTCAGCAGAGTGTTAGCAAGCCCATGTAGCCCCACATCTAAGCCACATTCTTGAATCCACCTTTAATCAGTAAAAAGCTGATAGCTGGATCTCTACTTGTCCAACCTCGGTGCCGACCTCTCATCTGTTCTGATTTCGTGCAAGGAAGAGGGCTGTTATTCTTTGGGTTCCCTAAAACTTTGACACCTCCTGTGCTATAGGTGGTACCAACTCCACCCTGTGCTCCAACTCTGTCTCCTGTGTTATTCACTTGCAGACACTTTCCTCAAAAGCAGATGTAGGATTATTCCACCGGCCGTCATGGAAACTCTGCCTGGTACACTGCCATCCAATCTCATTCCTCATGGGAGAAATGCTTCTTCTTGGACACAAGTAGGCATAGTGATCTGATTAAATCCTCAATAATGAAATGTTGGAGAAGTAATACTACATTCCCTTTCTCAGATGTGTTTGCAGTGATTTTAATGTAGGATCACATGAGGAGTCAGCTAACTCGAAGAGATGAGTAGTAATGGCAGAATTTCAAGCATACCTGAGCCAGGCATCTGGGGACAAATCTAATCACCCTGCACTAAGGATGGAAAGCTTAAATGCTCATAGAGACCAGGCAGGTAACATAAATGATTGGAGCTTCTGAGTGTAAGAAAACCGCCAGCTCAAGTATGGTGATAACTGGCAACTGGTATTTGGCTTTGGCATTAAGTAATGCAGAGCAGAAGGGACTCAGGCAAGCCAGACACTGTGGACACCAAATAGCTTTGGTCAGTGTACAGCAAACGGATTTATTTACATCCTCTATTTAAAAGAGGCAGCCTGTACTCAGTGCCAGAACACTGTCACCGTGCAGAATAGGGTTAATAGATCTTTTGCATTTTCAAGAGGAACAAGTTATAAATGTAGATTTTTATGTAAAAATGCACTCCCCTTCAATGTTAGCAAAGAAGTCATTAAGAAAACAAGATCAAACAATAACAATAACAACAACAACAGAAACCCAGTGTTGGCTGTGATTGTGCAGGAAGAGTGAGATTGGCCTCAGGCCCCAGCTGGCCCAGCGGTGTTCTTCGCCCCCTCTGGCCATCACTGAGTCTGGCCTTCCTCCTTCCTTCCCTTCCCTCCTATATTTTAGTTAAAATCTGGCATTCCTAATTCTGATTTTTTAAATCACTGTGAAAACCCTCAAGGAGATGAACGTAGACTCATTTTCAATAGAATGAACTGTGGCTAGCCTAAAAAAGGCTTGTCTTTCAGCCACGCACAGCTGCTAATTCCACCTTTAATGTGCGATAGAACTGGTGCCTTCTGATGTTACTTTTTTAAAAAGTTGAATTATACCAGAGGCAAAAAATGATGGAATTATTATAAAATTGAGGCTTTTTCAAAGCATGCAATTTTCCACCATGGACTCTAACATCTTTAAAGCCTAAAACACCTGAAAAAATCTGGGAGTAAGAATATATCTTTTAAGTTATAGCCTTTATCAGCATTCCGGGCATCTCTCCCTTCAGCCTCCCTCAGGTTTTCACCTTGAGACTTAGCAACTTTATCCTCCTTACAACAACTTACTCCTCCAAGATGAAATGGGTTCAATAACTTGGTCCAACGGAACGTTTAGAATGTTTACCTTAACAAACAAACCTATAAAAAGGTGAATTCCCCACTCCACTGGGAGCCTGATGACAAGGCCTCTAGGTTTTATTTAGAGAACCATAGGAAATGCAGGCTGTCTGAGCGCTGGAAAGAGTCCATGTGTGTCTAAGTGGAAGCAGGCCGCGCGCTTTCAGGATCTCATTAGGGCCCCGGTGCTGTTTGCATAAGAGGCTGGTCTGCCCACGGCTTGAGGGGTCCCAGCTACAGAGGGTGATGGAATTGGATAAAAACAGAAGGACAGGAGTGACTTGCCCCCTGCCTCTTTCTCCTCAAAATCCCTACCAGAGAGTAGAACTTTGTAGAGACTGGGTCCTTAAATACATTAAGTTTAGGGGACAAAATAAGCAGTTTGGGGGTAAGAATCAGATCTGTTCAATCAAATGACTGGGCTCAGGGCTGAAGAAGGGGGTCGAACACATGAGCATTTATTGACTGACTTGGGCTGGGTTCCTCCTTTGGCCCTTCAGCAGACGAGTTGTTTGGCTCAAGGCACCTGCCTGTTGGTGTTTGGTGTGTATTTCTGCCCTCGGAACCACTGGTTAGTTGACATAATTCAGCTCTTGTGGAGAGCTGTCCTGCTTTAAAGTTCTCAATTCTTGGGGCTGGCCCCATGGCCTAGTGGTTAAGTTCAGTGCGCTCCGCTTCGGTGGCCTGGGTTCGGTTCTCAGGTGCAGACCTATACCACTCATTGGCAGCCATGCTGTGGTGGCGACCCACATACAAAATAGAGGAAGATTGACACAGATGTTAGCTCAGGGTGAATCTTCCTCAAGCAAAAAGAGGAAGATTGGCAACAGATGTTACTCAGGATGAATCTTCCTTAGCAAAAAAAAAAAAAAAGTTTGCTCAATTCTTCAATGCATTTGTTTGTTTCAGAAATTTCTTTCTGTATACAGAAGCCATCAAACCCCTCTGTTTGTAGCCTTCCTCACAGGCAAAAAGAAAATCTGGGTTTATAATCCAATTGCATCTGGGCAGATAAACATTTGGCTACCCACAAACCCAGAACAAGACATGGCAGGGAGAGAGAGGGAGTTAAGTACTTTTCAGTTCAATTTAACAGAAAATTATTCCTGTCTTAAAGGAGTTGATAGCTCAGAAAACAGTGCACCATCATACACGGAATTTGGTGGTTAATTAGAGTGAACATACAGCCTGGCTTGCCTGGAACAGTCCTAGTTTACACTCGCTGCTCCAGTGTAGTTGTTACTCAAAGAATTGTACCTGTTTGGACAACAAATGATATGGTCACCAGATGTGAGGAGAAAAGAAGGAAGAGGGATTCTCAATTTTTTCCTTGGCTCTGATTGTCTTCCCAAGCAAGGTGCAATAGCAATATTATTGATGGCTCCCAGAAGGTTCTTCAAAGCCCTTTAGAAATGGTTCTGGTGTTCACGTCCTCCCTGGCCCCCAAAGGAACAGAGTACCTTTGTTCTACAGGTGTAAATGTCCCTCTCATTTTCCTTGCAGACATCAGAGTAGGAATGTCAGATTTAGTAAATAAAAATATAGGATGCCCAGTTAAATTTGAAGTTAAGAGAAACAACTAATAATTTTTTATCATAAGAGATTCAATTCATAGAACAGAGTCAACCAGTGTGTCAGTAGCTGCGCCCCACGGACACCCACCCCACCTTGCCCATGGGCTGCCCGCTCACAGGCATTTCCTCCCGAAGCTACTGATGGCCTGGATGTCAGAAGGGGCTCTAGTGGAGCCCCTGCCTTCTTTACCCACTTCCTCCCAGAGTCAAAACATTTTATTTCCCTAGGTGGAAGCGAAGGGTTGCACGGGGAGGCCTGCTCCCGGAGGATGGTGAAGTGAGACAACGATTTTCTGGGAAGAAGGAGAAATACAACCCTTTGAAGGAATGAGCAGCTTCTTGGAGGGTTCAGGGCTCTGCCTGGAATTCTCAGTCCTTTGCCCTCATAGTTCTTCCCTCCAGCACTAGAGCAGGGGGAATGGGGAAGCCCTGGTGGCACCAGCGCCATGCCCTCCCTCCTCGGTGGGTTTGGAGAGCAGCTTCTCGTCTTCATCTTCACGTGCCCTCAGCCACTGCGGTCTGAGTGGTCTGAGGATGTGGCTGTGTGTTAAAGCTGGCCAATGCTAGTTTTACATCGTGCCGGCTTCTACCTGAGGGCACAGGGGCTACCACGGTGAAACACACAGGAAAACACACTTATGAGATACATTTCACACCTTGGGTAAAATCTGGAAGGAGAAAACGCATGAAAGAAAGAAAGAGAGAGAGAGAGAAAGGAGGAAGAGGAGGAGAGCGATGGTGGGGGGTGGGGGGGTGGGAGGAGACAGTGGGAGTGAGATCCAATGTAGCTTCAATTCAGCTGTTTTTCGACTGAAGCCTCCTGTGATTTACTAATGTTTTTGATCTATTTAAGCTGTCTTCCCTCAGACACTGTGGTCTGAGTGGGCAAACTAGGTGCACTTTATGTTGATGAACTCTGTATTCAAAGTTTATAAAGCTGAAGCTAGGAAGGTGGAGATTGTGACTTGTCTGGGGCTTCTGACCCCAGATGGACTTGCTGAAGTTCTTTATCTTCTCGGGAGTGGAGAGGGGGTGCAGAGGAGGGGCTGGGTGTGTGTGCATGCTGACTCTAAGGTCAGGGTACTGTTTTCAAACTGCAGGAATCCACCCATCAGTGGGTTATGATATAAATGTAGTGGTTATGGTCATTATTAAATCAATGAAACGGAATGGAATAAAAAGAAAGGAATACAATGCACATAGTAAGGATATTTCATCATTAACTTTTGTTTTGTTTTGTCTGAGGAAGACTGGCCCTGAGCTAACATCTGTTGCCAATCTGCCTCTTTTTTTCTTTTCTCTCCCAAAGCCCCAGTACATAGTTGTATATCCTAGTTGTAGGTCCTTCTGGTTGTTCCATGTGGGCCACCGCCTCAGCATGGCTTGATGAGTGGTGAGTATCTCCACGCCCAGGATCTGAACCACCGAACACTGGGCCGCCAAAATGGAATGCATGAACTTAACTGCTACGCCACAGGGCTGACGCTACACATAGTAAGGATAAATAATGTTTCATAAGGCATGTCTCTCTCTCTCTCTATAGATAGACAGATAGATAGATAGATAGATAGATAGATAGATAGATAGATAGATAGATAGATATCTCATACATATGTACTGTGCCATGATGTAAAATACATTTCTGTATTTCTTAGTATGGGCCATGGTCAAAAAAACGTGAAAGCTGCTAGAGTAAGTACCTTTTTAATAGGGGCATGAATAAACGTATGTTGTGTGTGGGATGAAGGATGTACCCTGCTCCTAAGGTCTTTATTCCTTCTTGAGGAATAAAATTTGTACCAAGGAGGGGCCGGCCTGGTGGCACAGTAGTTAAGTTCACGTGCTCCACTTCGGCAGCCCGGGGTTCACGTGTTCGGATCCCGGGTGTGGATCTACACCACTCGTCAAGCCATGCTGTGTTGGCATCCTACACACAAAAACATAGAGGGAGATTGGCACAGATGTTAGCTCAGAGCCAATTTCCTCACCAAAAACAAAAGCAACAACAAAAATGTTGTACCAAGGAGCCCAACAGACACAAGGCAAATACATATATAATGTAAAAATAACAGCACGTATATCCTTCTGTAGAACTCAATTAACCAAAGGTTATATGACAACAACTTCAAAGGCAGAGGTCAACAAACTATAGCTCATGGGCCAAATCCATCCCAGTGTCTGTTTTTGTAAATAAAGTTTTATTGAAACACAATCATGCCCATTCATTAACATATTGGCTATGGCTGCTTTTGCTCAACAGCAGAGTTGAGTAGTCACAATAGAGATCATATGGCCCACAAAACCTAAAATATTTACTTTCTGGCCCTTTACAGGGCTGACGCCCCCTCTGACAATGCCCTATAAATCAGAATCATAGAGGTATTTAGACGAAGTGACACTCACTAGCAGTCTTCAGTGCTGCTGAGGTTCTGTGTGACACGTCCAGGGGCTCTGTCATGGGAAAGCCCAGACTGTCTCCTCATTGCAGGATCTCTGCCTGCAGTACCAGGTTCCCTTGGAGTCTAACTCACAGATCTAATCAACCCTCTTTTCTAGATAGACACCATTGTGTATTTTCTCACATAGCTACACTGCAGGGCAAAGGGGCAAAGCATGACTTTTGGGAGCTCAGAAATGGACCCACCAACCAGGCTAAGTAAAGCTGGGGGTGTGGATGCAAGTACTTCCGGAAGAGCAGTGGGGCAAAAACCAAAGGGGCTGTATTGAGTTTGACCCTCATCTACCCAACTCCAGAGAGAACCATCTCTCACCCTTTCTCGAGGGAAAGCACTGCCAGAAAAGAGATGGGGAGAGTGGAAAGAGCGAGAGCGAGTGCAGCTCGAGGCGATTTGCCTTCAAGTCTGGCCGTGAACCGAACAGAATCTGAAGCCGCACGTATCTGGACACACCTGTTGTGTTCCAAAGTGCAGTGGAATGTCCTAGACTTTGTAGTCCAGCCCCTATTTCATACATTTTTATTCTTTTCACCAAAGTGATTTGTTACATATGTCACTTGGTAGCATTGGGTTATTATTGCTTGGCAAGACTTTTCAGACGAGAAAGCCCACAAATCAGAGAAAATCCCGTCAGACCATGTGCTGAAATTGCTGGTTCACAAAGTTTCATCACCAGATCTAGAAACTAGAAATAGGACCTGCCTCTGGCAAAATTATAAAATGAATAAAGTTCACTTTCCAGCTCATCAGCCTGAGCTTTCTGCCCTCTTTCTCTCTTCCCACGGCACAGCTTTCCTCACCATTCTGACTCCAGAGCTTCCAGCATCATCAAGATCCCTGGCACAGGCATTTGAGGTCAGTCATGGGTTCACTCTTGGCGTTGAACTTGGGGGTGTTGGATGTAAACCTCATTCTACCAATAGAAGAATGTTTTGCTCTGTGGAGCAAGTGGTGGAGGGACGTGGGGGGCAGAAAGGTCCACATCACCATGAGAAATCACGACGTGCAGTCAGTATTCATTCCATCGATGGCTGGGAAGGTCCTGAGAACCCTGGCTGAAGGCAGACTAATTTGAATCTGGGACCTCCGTCTAGTAATGGAGGGCAAATTCCTTGCTTTATTCTTGAGTTCAGTCTCAGGGTGGTCCAGGGAACTTATTTTTTTTTTCAGCCTCTCAGTTTCCACCTTTGTGATGCAGAGCTGGTTACCACTGAGGGGTGAGTAAGGCTATCAGCGGGAGATGCTCATTCTATTATTTGCAACTCCAAAGCAGTGCCATGTGACAACCAAGATGGGAATCTGGGTATGTGCCTAGAATAGTGGGTGAGTTTCTCTCCAGTGCCTGTGTCTCCTGCTTGCAACTCCACAGTCTAAAGTGGTTTAAGAGAAAGAGACTCAGGGATGGGACTATCCCAAGAATGGTTAGATCCATCAGAAAGGACCTGAGGTGCAAACACAACTGGCCCAGCTTCTACTCTTGGGCCTCCTCTGTTGGGCCCTGTGCCGACCAGAGATTTTGACCAGTGTTCATGGTTGCAGAGAGCCAGCTCACTGCACATCAACCTTACAGCTCCTTGAGCCCCCAGGTCCTCTTTGCTCCCGCCAGACACTTTTAATACTTCCAGCCATTTTCAAGGTCTAGCCCCTCCCAATCCAACACTCCAGGCTGGCTCTCCTACAATTCACACTGCAAGCCTAGAATTTTTCTCCTTTTGGCACTGCTAAGGGGAGAGGTGTTGAAAGGAAGCGGGAGCAGATGGGAACGGGATTCCATTACTTTGTAAACATCTGAATGGCATTTCTTTTTGATGCGATATGAGAGTTTTAGCACATTTAAAAATTTCCCTGCCCTAATTATAAGGCCCGTTTTTATTAAAGGCACACACACCTCACTTGTAGCTAGCGAAGTTTTGGCTCTGAGATTGGTTGCTGCGTGAGAATTTCATCCTGGGCGCTGTTTTAGGTCTGTTAGTAACTGGCTTAGTACTTGCCAGTTTCCCTTCCTGGGTAATGACAGAGATGCTAACACAATAGCAAAGCTGTTAATCCCAAACATGTTACTAATAAGGCAAGCTGCCTTGCTAGAGGTTGCAGAGAGTATGCGGAGATGTATGTGGAAATGCTAATATGCGAGCTTGCACTCTCCCTCATAGCCACGGATTTGCGGATAATGAGGAATGTCCTGCTTTTCTCCAAATATCACTGCACTTAATCAACTCAGAGCTTCCTCGCTAATCACATGCTGTCAACCGATGTTTGGTATTGGGGAGGAAGAGAAGGTGAATAGTGAATGTGGACAAGTTCACTCCATGGATGGCACCCAAAAGATCCTTGTGGGACTCAACCTTCTTCATCATTTTTGACATGCTTCTCTATGTGATTTATTGACCCTTTGGACACATGGTAGGCTCTGTAGCTATTTAGTTGTGAAAAAAAAAAATCAATAAATGTGTGAATGAAAGCAAACTCTTCTCAATCTGGTCTATAGTTTCAGAAAAGAGCAAAATCAAGGAAGCTGGATATTGTACAACTTGGGTCAAATGTAGTTTTAGAAGCATGACATGGCCAAGTTCAAAAACTCTGAGGAGATGGAAGAAAGAAGAGAAGTAATGGAAACTGATTCTTTGCTTTCCCTGTAGAACAGGTGTAAGCAGCTATGGAGGAACCCCACAGACTTTACCTCTGATTTGGAAATAAAAATTGCACTATGGACAACTGATTTAATCTTTACATAGTCTCAGTCCCAGCGCAGAATCTTCTTGTCTTGGACATGCTTAAAATTTGGGAGAGTTCACCCTATGATAGGTTTGGTGGTGGCAGGGAGGTAACCATTGGCCAAACTGATACATCTTGCTTGACATATAGTTCTGGAAAGCCATAAGTAATTCCTCAACTTAGCCATAAATCAGAATAACTTTGGGAGCTTTAAAATAATATCATGGCCTGAGTTTGCCTCTGTAGACTCGGTTTTAATCAGTTTAGTGCAGGCTCCTGAGAACTATAGTTTCCAAGGCTTTCCAGGTGATTCCAGTGCTCAACTACATTTGACAAGAATTTCCATGTTTTACAGACTTTGGTATTTCACAAATGAGTTAAATTAAAAAAAAAAATGGAGATTGACTTAGAGTTGTCAATATTTTACTTTGCCAAGTAAGGAAAAAGGAACTATCTGCTATCACCATTATTTCATAAAGGAAAGGGCAAATTAACGCCAAAGAAAGAATGGGAAGGACAGATGTTTAAACACATTTAGCTTTATAAAAACTCACTATGTTAGTCACACTCATGTTCATAGCAGTGTTATTCATAAAAAGTGCCAAAAGGTGGAAGTAACTCAATTATCCATTGACAGACGAATGGATAAACAAGATGTGGTATATCTACGCAATGGAATATTATTCAGCCTTAAAAATAAAGGAAATTCTGACACATGCTACAACATGGATGAGCCTTAAGGACATTATGCTAAGTGAAATAAGCCAGTCACAAATGGACATATTAACATTTCATTCCACTTACATTAGAGTAGCCAAATTCATAGAGACAGACAGTAGAATGATGGATTCCAGGGTCTGGGGGTTGAGGGGGCGATGGGGAGTTATTATTTAATAGGTATAGAGTTTTAGTTGGGGAAGATGAAAAAGTTCTAGAAATAAATGGTGATGATGGTGGCACAACAATATGAATATACTTAATGCTATTGAACTGTACACTTAAAAATGATTAAAATGGTAAATTTCATGTTATATATACTTTTCTCCCATTAAAAAAAAAATCAAAAGTTGGGGCTGGCCTGGTGGTATAGCGGTTAAGTTCGCACGCTCCACTTTGGTGGCCTGGGGTTCGCAGGTTCAGATCCCAGGTGTGGATCTACACACCACTTATCAAGCCATGCTGTGTGGCGTCCCATATAAAGTAGAGGAAGATGGGCATGGATGTTAGTGCAGGGCCAATCTTCCTCAGCAAAAAAGAGGAGGATTGGCAACAGATGTTAGCTCAGGGCTAATCTTCCTCAAAAAAAAAAAAAAACCAAAAAATCAAAAGTTGCCTTATTTTTCTCATTTTCTTGTGCAAATTGTCATTTGAAAGCCACTGCCTAGGATGAAGTAATGTCCGATGGCTTAGAGAAAGGAAGCACAGCTTGTGAGTGCAGCCAAAGTGGCTGAATCCAGTTACATCAGAGCCTCTCAGTCAGAAAGCCTTGCTTCCAGACAGGCTGCAACAGCCCAAGCCAGGCCGGAGAGGCACTTCCAGATTATAAAACACATCACCTAGGAGAAACTAAACAATCCCTTCAAACCTGGAAGTGCCCTAGGCCAGGGTCAACTTGTCCTTCAAAGTGCTTGATATATTTTATGGGCAGAGATGCCTAGAGGATGACAAACCCAAGAAAGTTTTCAAGAAAGCAGAGAATTGGCCCTAAGATTTGTCTGAGTAGGCAACAACACTGGGTGATACCTCGTTTTATCTTCTCAAAGCAGTAGAGCAAAGTAGACAAGAATTGCATGTTACAAAGCATTCGATACCCACAGGAAGCCATTTACAGATGAGATGTTCTCTGGGACAGAGCAAATTGTTGGTGAAATTACAGGATTACATGAGGAGCAATATTGTTCTTTACTATAGTAGTTGCTTCTTATTAATGTATATGTATGTAATATACATATATATGTATATATCTACGTACATACATACAGATGAAATGGGGGTTTATGATCATTGGTTAGTAAGTTTTTAAAATTCAGATTAATCTGTTCTTAGCAGTACAGGCCCTGATAGCCTACAAGGCAGGCCATATAACTGGAATTTATAATCAGTACTGCATTTATACAATTTATAATTCGTACTGCATTAAGAATCTCTGTGGGTGATAATAGAGCGCTAAAATAGCTAGCATTGCATTGATGTTTCTCACTCTCTACATTTGTTTAATTCCTTTGCCAGAGACACATACTTAACTTGTCTTGGTAGATTTTTGTAATGTGTCTTTCAAATGGAAAACTGTATTCAAGCATTCCAGTTTTATCAAGTAGCAAAAACACTCAGGCTGTTGGCCAGAATTTGCATGTTTGTTACTGCATTCCATACCCAGATATCTCAGGGCTGAAGAATAATAACAATTTTCTAAAATGTTATTAGATCTATAATTCTGGCAGCAGGTTA